>NW_007731157.1:59443-71427 GCF_000696425.1 Galeopterus variegatus | reverse complement strand
TGTGATTTAAATAATTTAACAAAATGCTTAAAGACTTCTTAGAGGTCATCTTGCTTATAGAATACAAAATGTTAGAACATGGGGACTAGGAAGGAATCTAGGCTGCACCCTTCCAATTGTCCTCCCCACCCAACCCTCTTTTTAAAAAAAAAAAAAAAAAAAGACGAGGAAGTTGAAGCCAAGAGAAATTAACTTGGTCTTGAATTTCTAGAGGTAGAACCAGGGCTGAGTACTGTATTTTTACTCCTAGTCCAGTGCTCTTTAATTATACCTTATTTATCTTTAAAAATGTTATCCAATCACTTATATTCTTAGAACCAAAATGGTACTTCACTTTGAAGATGTTGTAACTAGCCTACATCTTTTAGAATATAATTTTAATACGTAAAATTTGGAGACAAGATTTAGCCCTTAGTATACCTAAATCAGAAACCATTCTGTAATGGGCTTTATTTGCATTTAAATTATTCTCCTTCAGAGGTTTTGAAAGTTGGTTTTAAATAAGTGGCTTATATTTCTTATTATATTAAACCAGAGTGCTTTTTGTTAAGTTTTACAGAAAGTCTTTTAATGTCTGCAGTTTTCTAACATCCCAGTCTGCTATTAGTAAGTAAAAGTATGTTTGTATTTAAAAGAAACAAAAACATTAGAGAACAAAATGGTTTCTTTGCCTCTACCAAACAAGTGTATCTTCTCAGAGGGTTAATTTTATAAAGTATTTTTTATTTTATGAAGACAGTTGACAATTGGAAATCTTAATTGTAGAAAAAGCCATTAATTTTAAGAGTTATATATATTCCTGTTTTATACTGTGCATTTAATATGATAATTTTGGAATAAATGTGCTACAAGGTATGTTTTAGTTTCTTAGCACTAGATGTCACTGCAGATAGGAGAAACAAGCTCTGCCTGTTTCTAGTTTCAGCGTCCTTGGAAGTGAAGTTGTCTGAAAGGACATGACAGGTATTGCTAAGCAGAATTGGGCCTGGTTGCTGATGATTTCTGGATACTGAGTCTGTTAGAGATAAATTGTGAAGAATTTAGTCTAAGCAATTATTCAGATGGGATGTCTTCTATTAGCCATTTCAAGAACTGCTGCAGAAACATGTCAATGCAACTTCATGTTTCTGGAGGTTATTTTCTTATTCTTTTTCTAAGTTTCTTTGAGAGCAGAATACCTGGTTAATATCTTACAGCCAAAAGGTTTTTCTTAGTCTGGGTCTTAGGTGGTCATTTTGATTAGCTTGCCACTAGAAATCTTTCTCTGTCATTTACTTGTATTTGCCACTTGAAAGAATTTTCTTGTAATGTTGTTTCTTCTTTTACCTGCACTTTCCTCATCTTAAACTCTAGATGTTAAGAGAATTAAAATGTTCAATTCCTTATCTTCTCTTTCTATCACCATTCATTTGCACATGTGGTGATGTCCACTCTAGCAAAGGAACCTTGTGCTCTTGGTGTAGTGGATGCAAAGTTCTCTTTCTTGGTTTCAGCTGGTTTGTGGAGCCAGGATCTTCAGAGACATTCATGTTGAATTTTCTCCCAGCTCTTTCCTTGTTTCCGTAGAAACAGGATAAAGAAGGCACTGCCGCAGTTAGTGACTGAGAGCTGGCAGAGAATAAGCTAAGGGTATGAACTGTTGGAAGCCCACTGTATGGAGTCCATTTCTAGCTCAATCAGTTGCTAGCTGTATGACCTTGGGTGACTTATTTAAATTCTCTGTGCTTCAGTTTCCCGATATGTGAAATGGGGATAATAGTGCCTATCTCAATTGGGTTATTTTGAGAATTAAATGAGTTTCTTATGAAAGCATTGAAAGCAGTGGTTGGCACACAACACTCTTATCTGAGAGCTTATTAAATAAATAATTCTGGTTTCAGGTATTCTTTGAACACTTTTATAAATGCTAAATATTCTAAAGAATATTCAGTTTAGTTAGAGAAGAAGAATAATCTTTTTGATATTTTCAAGAAATGTTTTTCTTTTATTTATTTATTTGTTTGTTTGTTTGTTTGTCTGTCTTTTTTGTGACCTGTAAGGAGATCGCAACCCTTGGCTTGGTGTCGCCCGCACCGCGCTCAGCTGGTGAGCGCACCGGCCATCCCTACATAGGATCAGAACCCGCAGCAGGAGTGCTGCTGCGCTCCCAAGCGCCGCACTCTCCTGAGTGCGCCACAGGGCCGGCCTGAAATGTTTTTCTTTTAAAAAAGAACTGGGGACAAACTCTGATGGCCATTATTGTCACTTCATTCATTTAACTTACTGAGAACTTGCTTTGTGAGGGGTGTTGTATGAACATGAATAAGACCCTTTTCATCAGGTGGAGAAACCAAACTTGTAAATAGACAATGAAATAAATTGTTATAGGTACTAAGTTAATAATGATAAGAATTAACTGGATCAGGGAGTGCATTTGGCTGCAGGAAGCAGCAACCTGAGGAAAGGTGCCTCAAGCCAGTAAGCGATTGTCTTTTTTTCCCCCATTGAACAAAAGCTACACTGATAGGCTGCTGGTGGCATGAGTTTAGTGGTTCATGGTTGCCAGAGCTGAGGTCTATGTAATTTTCTTGGTCATTCCCTCGTGGTATTGAGAAGTTTTCACAACTATATCATCACATCTGAGATTTGTCATGATGAATGGGGAAGGGCAAAGGGGCATATGTGAGCTGAGTTTACCCCTCTTTTAAGCCCTGATCAACAACTTTGGTTTATATTTCATTGCAGAGCCATGACACTTGACTTCTTCTTGCTGCAAGGAAGGCTAGGGAATTGTTTCTTCAGCTGGGCACATTCCCATCCCTAACAAAACTGGGTTTCTGTTGATAAGGATAGAAGGGAAAGGAGGAGGCTGTCCAGAGCACAGGCACTTGCTATGCGCCAGGCACTGTTCTGAGCACTTTAGGTGCAGTACTTCACCAGCATGTCATAACAATCCTGTGACATGGGTATGAATTATTCTATTATAGGAAATGGAAGCTGGAGTGGATAAGAAACTTTGAAAACAGCAAATGAACACAGCTAGTAAGTGACAAGACTGGCAAAAGTCAGTGTTAGGATTGGTGGAGGCAAGAAGGAGGGCTTGGTCCACAGGTTAAGACTTTTGAAAGATGGTAGTGAGGAAGTCAGGAAGGGTTCAGAGGAGAGTTGACCTTTAAGGCAGCATAGAACTAAGTCGATGCTGGGAGTCCAGGCTGGGTAAGAAATGTTTGCTGATGGCCTGAGCTCAGAAGAATCCATTACCCTGTGGAACTGGGGCTTTTGAGGAACCTGAGTGGGCTTGGAGAATGGGGGGTGGGAAGACAGAGGTGCAAAGACTGGAGAAGAGCATGGATCAGATTATGGCAGACCTTAATTTCTCCGTTGAAGCTCTTACTGCTTCATTATTTCTTCAGAAAAAATACTCGGAGCTAATTTAAATTCTGAACGTATATTCTGAAGGCATTTTTCCAGTTTAGTTTCATTATCTGAACCATCAGTATTTCTTCTGAAGTGTCTAAGTAGTGTATTGAAATTTCTTATTCATTTCTCTCATTTTACATTGAATTAATGACAGACTGTTCAAAATGGATGGAGTCTTAGAGCTGATCTTGTCCAGCCTTGTCATGTCACAGCCAGGAGAATCCGAGGCCTGCATACAGTGCATTCCTTGCTGATTGATCTTCGGGATAACATAGGGAGTTAGTCCAAGTTGAGGTCAGAGTAAAATTTTCTGATTCTCAGTCTAGTGTCTTTCCACCATACCAGCATTTTCCAAAGTGTGTTCTTTAGTCCCTGTAATCTCCTTTACAGGATACCGATATTTATTTAATAATTTGCAATTATGTGTTTAATATGTGTCCTCCCTGGATTCTAGTTCCCTGTTTGACACAGCAGACACGCGAGCAATGTTTGTTGAAGGACTATTCCAGTGCTAATATAGTTCCTCTGAGAGAGAAAAAAAATAAATTCTCACTCAGATAAGTCTGGGAAACACCAGATTAAACAAAATTAAATAGGCTCGTTTATAGAAAGTTGGGAGAGCCATTAATATAGGCTTGTGCTATGTGGCTCTAGGGTGGATGGAGGGATGGGGTTGCTTGCCCAGACCTTCCTTGTATTCTGAGGATTTCTGTTTGGCTCTAAGCCAGACGCTTGCTCTTTTTCAGTTTTGGTGTACAGAACTTAAGAAAACTTGTAGCCTGAATGGATTCTTTAAAACAAAATGCTTTTTATTCTTTTTAGGTTGCCTTTTGGTCCTTTGCTATTAAAATGGTGAATGGGTTTTTGCTAAAAAAATACCCTGTTGTCTTAGAAGGCAGTGCCATTCTGAAAAATGATTGTCATGCTTAGTTTCTCAGACCGTGGATCTCATTTTTGTCCACTGAGTATTGATATTCATTGTGGTTAGTTTCTAAGCTTTGTCCACCAAAGTCTGTTTAAATCAGGGAGTGATTGATGTGCCCTTAGTTAATGAATTACTGGGCACTTAGGGAAGGGATTGGCATGGTAATGGCACACAGAATAGGATAGCAAAAGCAGAATGCAGAGTTGGTAGGGTGGTGGTTAGTTGACCAGGAAGTTTGGTCTTGATGCACAGAAGTGGCATATGCGAATGGGAAGTTGGTAATAGGGTCATATCAGTGATGATGATACGATTTCGGAGAATTCTTTCTTTGAGTATGTGGGAGTCTCTCTGTTTTCTGAGATTGGCTTAGGCCCTTTACCTTGTGCCAGTGAAGTTATGTAAAATTAGGGTTAAGTTTTTCCCCAGCTCCCATCTAGTAGATCTTGGCAGTTTAGTGTCCACTCTGGAGCCAGTGAGTTTGGGGTCAAAGCCTGGCTCGACCAGTTGTGACAATATTCATAAGCCTGTTTCCTCCTCCTTCAAATGGGGATAATAATCATTCCTACCTTGCTGGAATAGCCTATGCAGAGAGGCAATCTCTTTAAAGTGCTTAGCACTGTGCCTGCAGGATGGGTTGGCACACTTTTTCTGTAAAGATCAGATACTGAATGTTTTAGGCTGTGCAGCCCACATGGTCTTTATCAGTTACTCAACTTTGTGGAATTAGAACAAAAGCAGACACAGAGGAGACATAAAACAATGGGTGTGGCTGTGTCCAATAAAAATTTACTTACAAAAAAAGGCAGACTGCTGTGCTATACTTAGCTCTCAGCCCAGGAGTTTGCTGACCGTTGGCCTAGAATATGAAATGTGCTCAGTAGATGATAGTAGCTGTGGTTGGGAAAATGTTTTTCATACCTGGGTTTATGTTAATGTTAGGCAAGGCATGGAGTTTTTGAATTTGGATTCATATTTGTTTAAGTGTTTTAAGCTCTGTGCAAATAGGAAACAAGGTAAGTAATGTCATTACTTTCAGAGTTTGTATAATCACATATTTTCAGAAGATATAATTAACAAAAAATCTTGATGAAAATGAGTAAGAATTACTGTAGAAAGTTAATAAGTGCCATAGGCTGTCCTTTCCTGTGTCACAGTGAGTTCACTATGTCTAATAATCACTTTGGGTGGTTTGGCCTTGGCGACTGGGTCCAATGAGCACCCAGCTTGCTTGAGCACAGTTCTGTGATTGATTTTTGTGTCCTTTCCTGTGTCACAGTGAGTTCACTATGTCTAATAATCACTTTGGGTGGTTTGGCCTCGGCGACTGGGTCCAATGAGCACCCAGCTTGCTTGAGCACAGTTCTGTGATTGATTTTTGTCACAATATTTTTATTAAGGTATTTATGAATAAATATACCTGTTATTATATCATTATTTAAAAATAAGCTTTCTGTTTAGGAGAAATGACTGAACTGTGTGTGATTAAAGATGTGAAGTGAGTTTCTGTGTGAGGTCTGCAAGAAAGACTCAGGAATATTTCATTCTGAGGCAGAGATTTAAATTCTTGTGACAATATAAAAATTATAAAACTGACCACGTATGACACCGTTTGGGCATTACCACCGTGTAGTTGGGGCCTACCTGTGCCATCACGTTGATTCAGTGCTTATTATGCGGTCGTCATTAGGCAGAACTGATTCTTGTTGCTGGAAAGGACCACCTAGAACCAGAGTAAAAGCTACTGGTCCTAGAGGTTTGCCTTTGTCAAATGATAGTGAAGATGTATTTTAGGGCTAATTATTTTATGCTTCCCAATTCAAGGAATTTAAAAAATGTTGTCCTTTTGTGCCAATACTGATACTGCTTTTCAATACAAAATTGTTTTTGGGGGGGTTAATTCTTTCATTTTGTAAGCTCATGGAGAGAGAAGGTTCCAGGTGGGCACTGCTCCAAGCCTGTTCAGTACAGATAGTTTGGGTGTGTGTTTCTCTGCTCATTCTCTCTCCCCTCTCTTTTGTTCACTTTCCATTTGATTCTTCTCTGTCTTCTGTGTTTCCTGTTTCACTGGATGGATGTGAGAGCTGAGGGGGGTGCTGGGGCGGATGAGGAGGGAACAGTGAGGGTAATTTGTTCATGTACCCTTGAGGAGAAGGGGAACCTGGCTCAGAGGTTTATGTTAACTTAACTCTTGCTTTGTTTTATTTTTAATTAATAAACTTTATTTTTTAGAAAAATTTTAGGTTTACAACAAAATTGAGTGGGAAGTACAGAGACTTCTCATATACGCCCTGTCTCCAAATGCACGCAACCTGCCACACTGTGGACATCCTCCTCCAGAGCGGTGCATTTGTTACAGTGACTGAAGCTGCATGACACATCATTATCACCCAAAGTCGGTAGTTTACATGAGGGTTCACTCTTGGTATTGTACATTCTGTGGGTTTGACAAATGGGTAAGACATGTTCCTATCCTTATAGTATCATCTAGAATAGTTTCACTGCTCTAAAATCCTCTGTGCTTGCCTGTTCATCCATCTCTTCCCCGTAACTTCTTCTAACCACTGATCCTTTTACTATCTCTGTAGTTTTGCCTTTTCCAGAATGTCATATAATTGCAATCATCAGTATGTACCTTTTGAAGATTAACTTCTTTCACTTAGTAATACTCTAAGGTTCGCCATGTGTTTTCATGCTCAATAGCTTATTTATTTTTAGAGCTGATTAATATTTCATTGTCTGGATGTATCACAGTTTTTTAAAAAAAATCTATTTACTGACTAAAGGACTTCTTGGTTGCTTCCAAGTTTTGGCAATTATGAATAAAGCTGCTGTAATCATCCGTGTCCAGGTTTTTGTGTGGACATAAGTTTTCAGTTCATTTGGATAAATACCAAGTAGTGCAGTTGCTGGATCATATAGAAAGAGTATGTTTAATTTTGTAAGAAGCTGCCAAATTGTCTCACAAAGTGGCTGTACTATTTGCATACCTGCCAGCAAGGAAGGAGAGTTCCTGTTGCTCCACATCCTTGTTAGCATTTGGTACTGTAAACGTTTTGGATCTTCGTCATTCTAATGGGTGTGTAGTGGTGTCTCATTGTTTTAATTTGCAATTTCCTAATGATATATGATGTTGAGCATTCTTTCATATGCTTGTTTGCTATCTGTTTATCTTCTTTGGTGAGGTATCTGTTCAGATCTTTTATCTATTATTTAATTCGATTATTTATTTTTCTTATTATTGAATTTTAAGAGTTCTTTGTATATTTTGGATGATGGTCCTTTATCAGATATGTCTTTGCAAGTATATTTTCCTAGTTGTGGCTTGTCTTCCTATTCTCTTGAGAGTGTCTTTTATAGAGCAGAAGTTTATAATTTTAACGAAGCCCAGCTTATGTGTTATTTCTGAAGGATATGTCTTTGGTGTTTTATCTAAAAAGTCATTGCCGTATAGAAGGTCATCTAGGTTTTCTCCTGTTATCCTCTATGTGTTTTATAATTTTGCATTTTACATTAAATCTGTGATCCATTTTGAGTTAATTTTTTGTGAGAGGTATAGGTCTGTGTCTAGAGTTTTTTCTTTTTTTTTTGCATGTCAGTGTCTAGTTATTCTAACACCATTTGTTGAAAAGATATCTTTTCTCCATTGTATTGCCTTTGCTCCCTTGTCAAAGATCAGTTGATGATGGGGGTCTATTTCTCAGCTCCCTGTTCTGTTCCACTGAATTGTCCTTTTGTTCTTCCACTCTCTTGATTACTGTAGCTTTGCCTTGTTCCTCATCTTTGTGGGAAAGCTTTGGATTTCTCACCATATGGTATGTTGTTAGCTGTAGGGTTTTTTTTTTTTTTTAATTGTGGATGTCTTTATCAAGTTGAGGATTGCTATTCCTGGTTTGCTGGTAGTTATTACCATGAGTGGGTGTTAGAGTTTGTCAGATACTTTTCCTGCATCTATTGATATCATCAGGTGATTTTTCTTCTTTAGCCTGTTGATGTGATGGGTTACATTAATTGATTTTTGAATGTTGAACCAGCCTTGCATACCTGGTATGAATCTCACTTGGTCATGGTGTATAAGTCTTTTTATACATGGCTGGCTTCAATTTGTTAATATCTTGAGGTTTTTTGTATCTGTTTATGAAACGTACTAGTGTGTATCTTTTCTTGTAATGTCTTTGTCTATATTAGGGTAATGCTGGCCTCATATAATGAATTAGGAAATACTACCCCTGCTTCTATCTTCTGAAAGACATTGTAGAGAATTGGTATAATTTCTTCCTTCAGTGTTGAGTAAAATTCACCAGTGCACCCATCGGGGCTGATGCTTTCTGTTTTGTAAGGTTATTAATTATTGATTTTTTCTCTAATAGATGTAGGACTCTTCAGATTGTCTATTTCTTCTTGTGTGAGTGTGGCAGATTGTATCTTTCGAAGAATTGGTCCATTTCATCTAGGTTACCAAATTTGTGAGCATAAAGTTGTTCATAATATTCCTCTATGATCATTTTAATGTCCATGGGATCCATAGTTATGTCTCCTCTTTCATTTCTGATATTAATAATTTGTGTCTTCTCTTTTTTCTTTCTTAGCTAACCTGGCTAGAGGCTTATCAATTTTATTGATCTTTTCAGAGAACCGGCTTTTTTTTGGTTTATTTTCTCTATTGATATCCTGTTTACAATTTCAATGATTTCTGCTCTAATTTGTATTATTTATTTATTTTTCTGTTTACTTTGCATTTATTTTTCCCTCCTTTTTTTTTTTTTTTAATTTTCCTAAGGTTGAAGCTTAACGGATTGATTTTTGATCTTTCTTCTTTTCTAATATATGCAACGAATGCTACAAATTCCTCTCTAAATGTTGCTTTTGCTGCATTGCACACATTTTTGATTAATTATATATATTTTTTATTTAGCTCAAGATATTTTAAAAATTCTCTTCAGATTTCTTCTTTGATCCATGTTTTACTTGGAAGTGTGTTGTTCAACCTACAAGTATTTTGGGATTTTCAAGTTATCTTTCTGTTACTGATTTCTAGTTTAATTCCATTGGGGTATGAAAGCAGAGATCATGTGATTTCTATTCTTTTAAATTCATTAAGGTGTGCTTTATGATGTAGGATGTGGTCTGTCTTGGTGAATGTCACATGTGAGCTTGTGAAGACCATATAATCTGCTGTTGTTGGATGAAGTAGTCTATAGATGTCAATCAGATCCAGTTGATTGACGGTGGTGTTGTGTTCACCTCTGACCTTACTGATTTTCTCCTTGCTTCATCTGTTCATTTCTCATAGAGGGATTTTGGAAGTCTTCAGCTTTAATAGTAGTTCATCTGTTTGTTCATTCAGTTCTATTAGTTTTTCCTTTGTGTATTTTGGCTCTCTGTTGTTATGCTATACATACTCATGATTGCTATGTCTTCTTGCAGTATTGATCCCTTTATCATTATGCAATGCTCCTTTTTATCCCTGATAACTTTCCTTGCTTTAAAGTCTACTCTGTCTTAAATTAAAGTAGCCACTCCTGCTTTCTTTTGATTAGTGTTAGCATGATATATCTTTCTCTTTTTACTTTCTATCTAAATGTGTCTTTATATATAAAGTGTGTTTCTTGTAAATAAGGAGTGATTTGTTTATTCACTAGTAATTCCGTTTAGGAATTTTTCTTTTTCTTTTTTTTTTGATGAGAGAAGAAATAGAACTGCTTTCTTCAGCCTTTGCTGTGTGTAACTTAATATATGATGTGATTAAATGAATGTTATACACATAAATGTAAGTGGGTGTTTTGGGTTCTTTTTGGAAGGCCTAATGGCAATTTTTTTTCTTTCACCTTTAGTTGTTGAATTATTTAAAATAATTTATGTATAGACTTTGCATATACATGTGTATTTATGTACAGGAGTGTGTACAGATGTAGCCACATGCTTTAAGATAACGTGTTAAAATGAGTTAAAATAAGGAATTGTGCAAGGGTCATTGAAATAGCTGCACACAGTACTTTAGAGGTATGTGAAATGCTTCCCTGGTGGAGGGCAGAGGCTGCATGATGGACTGAGATTTTCTGACCACCTCCGAGGATTTGAGAGGCTGTGGACCTAAACTGCATTAGCAAAGAATCTTTTTTTATTAAAGAATCTCTTGACTTCCCACTCATCATAATTAAATACCAGTGCAGTCTGCAGATCTGTGTGGAATTGGTTTGTTCGGGTTTTATCTAGAGGCAGAGAATATCCTAGAATAAATGTCTACTAGAAATCCCTTCTTGTCCCAATGTTAAGCATTTCTTTCTTCTAGGAGGTGGAAATGCTTTTCCAGGCATGTATTAATCCTCTCGAGGCCTCTTTTGCAATAGGGCAAGAGTCCTTATCTATTCTACATTTATTTTTAAATAGATGGGAGCCTGCATGAAGCATCTGATAGTTAAATGATTTACCAAAGGTTATTCCCAGAAATCATGGTGGTTAGAAACTCAACTCCTGGCCTCTCTTCATATGTCTAAAGTTCAACCTATTCACTCTCCCGTGTCTGATAAATATTTGGTTTGAACAGGTTCTCAGAGAGCAAGGAATTAATCTCTAACCCTTGGCAAATGACATTTTATTTCATTTTAAAAACCAACACTTTTAGGCAGTTGGGCTACAAATATGAAAGAGTAAACAAAAGAACTCAGACTTCCATTCATTTGAAGAAGAACTCAACAGTGGGTGCCAGGGTGCCCCAGAAACGTGACAGAATCTGGAGTGTGGATTATGCCTGTCATAAGCTACAGCTGTGCTGGGTACTAGAGGGCAGAGGCCTTCAGATATCCTGAATATTTGCTAAAGGAATTTTGCAAAACGGCACCCCTTTGAACATTTGTAAGTTGGTATCAAACAATGTTTTGTCACACATTTAATGTCTGCACAGATGGAATTTTTGGTGGATTTAAAATATTGATATTTTAAAATAAAATTTATGTCATTCTTAAATGCATTCAGAGGAATCTGAAACCGCAGGTATTTGATATCCACCTTCACCCAAGTAAAAATACATTAAAGGTCTCTCTTTTTAACTGTTGGAAATTTTACATCATTCACTTTTATCCTTGAACTGGTATATCCTATTTGCCATACAAAATTTTTTTCTAGTTTGATATATCTTTGTGCTTGGAAGCTTTTCTTTGATCATACTTTTATAATCCTTTGCAATAAAACCATGCAAATAAATTTGAATATAATTAAAAATATTTCATGTAACCATGAGATTCCAATTTTAAAAAAACAATTTCTTCCTGAGTGCATTGTCATTTTAATTATCAGTGGTACACATTTTATCAAAGCAACATGTGTTACACATTTTGATAACTAATTATTAAATATTAAAAGTGCTATTAGAAATGTGTTATTTAACAAAATGTGTGGAGCTTTCCCTTCAATTAGATCACGTACCTGTGGATGACTATTCAAGGGACACTGATTGAGGGGCACAGATTTACCCTTAATAAACCTTTTCAGATAGATGAGTTGATGGAAGGAGATTTGCTTTAGCAATGTCCCTCAATTCTCTGAAATATTTTTATGTAAGAAATTAAAAGTCACATGGCGATCTGTCATCAGAAATTATTTTTAATACTCTGTGTGCTGGCAACTTGCGACTCGGTTCTCCTTCAGTTTTGTTGAAAGCCAA
>NW_007731157.1:35559-59433 GCF_000696425.1 Galeopterus variegatus | reverse complement strand
ATTTGCTATGGCATGGTTCTACCATATAATCACCTCTTCAAGGCCCCACCTTTCAATTACCATAATAGGATTTCTTACCGTCAACAGTTACAGTGGGGTTAAGCTTCTAATATATGGACTTGCAGGGATACAACTCAGTCAGTCCACAGCATGTGTACATATGGAAATTGAAGATCTGGAAATTGATTCCCTTAAAACTACCATTGCGTGATATTTCCTACTCCAGTTTGAAGACTGCTGCTTTTGGAGAGGTAGTAGGCCAGAAACTTAAGCTTCTTGTCTCTTCTCTGATACTTTTGGCATATGGTGCAAAATTCTGTGGGTTTTTAAAATTTTACCTAACAGTTCCTTATTAGTAATGTAGGTCACTAAAATGTGGTATTTATAAGGTTAAATTGGGACTTACTGGAGAATATTGACTGTTAGTATTCCATTAGTAAATCTGCCAGTAATTTTCAGGAAGAGTTAGGCTGTCAGTCACTGTATCCTTAGGGTGGTCTTGAGTTGTTTGTGATTTTCAATCATCGACATTCTTTTTGTTTTTAAGTATAAATTATAAATTACCTTTAGTTTGGCTTCATTATGATCCATGTAGCTTGTTACGTGTGTTTAATCTTTTCATATATAGTGGTAGGTAAAATGGGCTTTTTTATTTTAAGTAGAGTTGACATGATTTTGTTTTTCTTACATATTTCTTTCTTTTTCCAGGGGAAAGTAGAACCAGTGCGTTTTATGAGCGTCTGGTTCTTTATTCTAACTGGGTTAAAGAAGAAAAAAGGTTGGAAAACTCCTATGCAAAGGATTCAGAAAAGATATATTATCATTAAAATATATTTTATATTTTTCTTATTACTAATTTTGTGTATTTATATTTTTCTTACTTACATTAGATATATCAAGGGTTTTGCCTTTCTTTTATTCCTGCGTTTGTATCCTTCAAATCTTGTATTTATTTATCTTTTGTGTTCAAAGTATTAATTTCTGCTTATGTCTTATTTCTTTTTTTTAGATTTAAAAAATTTGTTTATTTTTAGGACTTTTATATAAAAATGAAATTATTTAAGGCTATGCATTTCCCTTTGAGTATGAATTTAGCAGTTGCCTGTATATCTTTATGTGTAATATTTATATTTTTATACGTAATATTTCTATTTTTAAATTTTCTCTACATTTATAGTTATAATTTTTTTTTTTTTATTGGTTCAGTAGCTATTTTCTGATTTTCGTTGCTTTCCACTAGGGCATTTGACCATTGGTGACTCCATTCCTTATCTTAATTTTGATTTACCTCTGGTATGAATGGAGGTGTCATTCCTGTATATCCGAGATAACCTTGGCTTTTGTCTTTGAATGGCGGCCTGATTGCCTGTAGGGCTCATGCTGTTTTTGTTAAAGCAGAGGCACTCCATGTTCTTCCAAATTCTAGAGGTGAGGAGAAATCTTTTTTGTTACTTTGAAGTCAACCGGCATTTAATTTTTGTTTGTACTTCTTTGAGGTATTTTTTCTATTTATCTTAAAAGCATGTTACCATGATGCGTACAGGCATTGGCCACTGCAGTCTTGTTCTAACTGGATTCATAACAAAAACAACTTGAAATTTCCATTGGATGCATATTGCCTCCTTTCCCCCCCAGTATCACTCCTTCTTTTCCCCATTTTTATATCCTATTATCCTTCTACACTAGGTGTTTGTGAGTGGAGGTGTGAGACACATATGCAGTCGACAGTTTTGGCTACACAGAACATAGCTGAGAACTGAGGCAGAGCAAGTCTTTTGAGCATAGGTCAAAATCAAAGAAAGGCTGGGAAGTATTGGAATGTTTTAAGAACTTTTGCTCATATGAGAGACCCTTGAGTGCACACATCTTAAGATGGGATTTTAGTTTCCTATCTCATAGGAGATTAGCAAAAAATCAAATTAGAAGTGGTCTAGGAGCTGTGAGTAGCAGACCCAACATAACAAGAATGAGTGACAACCTGTTGATTGATTGATTGATTTGTTTGTTTGTTTATTTAAATTTTTGTTGAATCATAATTGATTATGCATATTTTGGCAGTTCAACGTTGATATATGTTGATCAAATCAATATTTCTAGCATATATATTGTTACAAATTGTACTTCTTTCTGCCTGTTGTCCAATTTCTCCCCATCCCCCTCTCCTTCTCGCCTCCCATCTCTGATAACCCTAGATTTCCTGTCTCCTTCTGCAAGCATAATGGTTACTCTGTTGAATTGTTGCCTAGATGATCTGTCCAATGCTGTGAGGTGTGTTCAGGTCCCCCAGTATTATCATAGAGCAGATGCTTCTCCTTTCGCTCTGGAATGGGCTTTGTGGAGAGAGACATCCTCTTCTTTTCTTTGGTCTCTGCTGGTGACTCTCCTTGTGTCAATGCACTCCAGTGGCTGGTGGACCATCTGCGTGGTGGTTGTGGTGTCTAGCCACTTTCACTGCAGCTGTGGTTATTGTGGTGGCTGTGGTGGGCCACCCACATGGAGATGATGCTCCTTGGTGCTGGCAGTGTGCCTTGGTGCTGGCAGTGTGCCTGGTTGTGGGAGGGGGGCCTGGTCCCCACCTTCAGACCTCAGGTCCCTGGGCAGGCCCCAAGATGTGGTGGCTGTGGTGGGCCACCCACATGGAGATGATGCTCCTTGGTGCTGGCAGTGTGCCTGGTTGTGGGAGGGGGGCCTGGTCCCCACCTTCAGACCTCAGGTCCCTGGGCAGGCCCCAAGACGCTGGCAGTACAACTTGCTAATTTTAAAAGAGGCAGAATAATTTAAACAGATATAAGCACTTCAGTGACTCCTTGGTTTAGGATGAAAGCAGTCTCCATGCCACCTTCGGAGGCCCCTCAGTGAATGGACTAAGTTCTGCTACCCTTGAGTCGTTCATGGTTCAAACGAAGGTTACAGTGTACTCAATTCAAGAGCCCAGGAAAGCGTGATGCTACTTTTAGGGAAATTTCCCTGGAAGGTAATTATGATTTAGAAAAGAGTTTGAGACTTTATAAAAAAAGGCCTAGGTTTTTGGGAGAATTCTACTGAGGAGAACACCTGACAGCCACACAGCCACAGTGTTGGTTAAATGTGATATTAGTGTACAGTTTTATATTTAATGCATGTGTCATCTCCCTACAATTGCCAGCTTCTTGAGGTCAGGGACCACATTTCAAGCTTCTCTGTATCAGTCAATAAATATTTGTGGATGATTGTCTTGATGTTGAGGGCATAATTCTCAAAAGTCAGAAATATCAGTATGTTTATAATTAAATTTATATTATATTAGTTTGGCAAGAAATCATGACTCCACGCACTTGTTTAAAAAAATGATGATAATATAAGCATTAGAGTTGGTGAATGGGGAATTGTGTTTGCTCAATGTAAGTTCTAAGAAGACTTCGAATTTGATTAATTTTCATTGTTAAAAGCGAGCAGACTGGATATTAGTTGTATTATGGTGCATCCTGATGTGAATGAAAATGCCTTTTAGAATAAGAAAACGAATTCCTTCCATTTATGTAGTACCTTTCTTCTAAAGAGTTCAAAGCACTTTTTAGAAATCATCTCATTAAATCTCTTTGGCTTTCCTGCAGGGTGGCTAGTGGGGATTTGGGGGTGAGTGCATGTGGACATCTGTACATGGATTCCCTCCCTCCCTCTTTCCCTTACTTCCTTTCCTTTTCATTTGATATAATGTAAGCTATTTTTTGAATCTAATCTTAGCTAGAACTTGGCATTTTGTTAAGCCTCATGTTTCAAACAATTGCATATCTTTTTGGAATATTAAGCCACATTTATTCATAAAGACAGTTTTCTGGAAAAAAAGTACAGCTATGCTATCTATACACATCAGACCATTAATCAGAAATTGATACCAGAAACGCTGTCAGAACCTGAATTTTAGCAGATTACTGTTCTGACTTTTATAATAGACTTTTAGCAGCAGATTATTGTTTTGACTTTTATAATAGAATATGATTTCTTAATAATTGCTTTTATTTTCATGCCCACCCTTGGGTGAGCAGTTGCCTAAGTGACAAAAGCAAGTAATTGATAGGAAAAGTGAGAATTGTGAGAAGGTGAAATTATTCCTAATTTAACATTTTCTCTTTAGGTACAGCAACCATATTAATTTTCTATCATCTTCGCTTCTTTGCCAGAACTTGCTCATTTGGGCATTTGTTTATGCTGCATCTGTCATTTTCTTTAATTGACATTCATCTTCAGCAGCCACCAGTGCCTCCGTGGATTGCTCTCATAGCAGCTGCATTTTGGCAGTAAAGTGGCTCACAGCAAAACTACACTGTTTTGATCTGGGTTGTGGCAGAATCTTTAATGGATTTCTTGATTGATTAAAGTAAAAGGGCATCATGAAGCCAAAAGAAAACTATCTCATCTCTCCCATCTCCTAAAACACTGATTCTGAAGTTTCCTCTTGAATGTGCTTTACTTGGGTAGTGCAGATTAGTTTTTTTTCTTCCCAAAAGAATGAAAGGATTTCGCTTCCATCTTTTCTTGCTGTGATCTTGGACCATTGTGCCGGCATGGCTAAGAATGAAGCTGTCCTTGATTATCCTGCTGTCCTGTTTCAAGTGCTCATTGATGTCAAGGGTGAGCTCCTTATCTGGGGGAGGCCTTACTGTGATTCTTTATAAATACATTGAGCTGGAAACTTCAAGGTTCCACGAGGCAAAGACCTTTCAAGGCATCATTTCATAGTTCTTTTCATTCTCTACTCAAGACAAGGTTAGGCAGCATTCACATGTGACATGCTCAGCTTTTGATGGTGAGATTTCCAAACCATGGCCAAGCTTTTCATGGGTGAGGAGTGAAGGCTTCAAAGGGCAGGGGTTGTTCACATCTCCCTGGCCCCCTCCTGGAAAACATCTCTTGGAGCAGAAGGGAAGAGTTGTGTTGACATTAAATCATAATTCCATTTGAGCAAAATCAACCACTGAACTTTCATTATTCGATAAATAGCAGTGAGTATGGTTTTTGGACAGAGATATTACTCTCAGAAATTTTGCAATATTATATGTTTTCTGTCCTTTCACAATTTGTGTACATAGATCTGATTTGGGAACTATAGGTTATTGGCACAGTTTGCTTTTTATTTTTTCCTGGTGCCCACAGAAAAGGAAACACTTTGCAAAGTATGTCTCTAAAGTGGACTTTGACTAATGGTTTCCCAGAACATGTATTAAAATAAGGTGTTGTTTATCATTGTCCTCAGCAAAAGTCTGAGATTGTTGGAATTCTAACCCAGAACTCACTTTATTTGTCTTAGTGGGGCTAGTTTGTAAATTACACTCATTGGAGAAAAGAAGGAGGGAAAGGTTATCATTTGTATTTCTGTGTCTTGATTTGATGTGTGGATGGGATCTTCAGGCATCATAGACATGTTCCTGTCCTGAGGCTTAGAAATAGACACTGCTATCCCCTGAAGCCTAAAGCTGCGTGGGCAGACTGGTCTTACCACACTGGGTGAGCCTTGACTGCCGTGCAGTACTCCTGGGTCACTAAACATGGAGAGTGAGTTCAAGTTCCATCTTCATATTTGTCCCCAAGCCAGGTGTGGGAAAAAACATGGGGACAGAATCCATGGTTCTGGAAAGAATATGTGCTATCGAGAAATAGTAGAGTGTAGTTTTGAAATATTATGGTCTCTGAGGTCAGATTACTTAAGGTCTAATCCCATGTGCACTATTTACTAGTTATGTAATTTGCACAAATTATGTACATTTTAGCTGTTATGATGTTAGCTATCTCTTTTAGTGCCAATTTTTTCCCTTTGGGGGACTCAGAGGGTCTCACCTTCCATTAAGGACTGTGTTGGTTAAGAGAGCACAAAAGGTTATGTCTGTTTTGGAATAAAGGTTGTGTGTGTGTATGGCTTAATTGGAATAAGGAAAAAAGTGGAAGTACACAGAACGTGATGTCACAATGGATGTGGTGTCACAAGTGTGGTGATGCGAGATGGGCGATGATATCACCATGGAAATGATGGTGCTATTATCGGGAGATCACAATGTCAGTGATGTCACAGTGCAGGTGACAAAAGAAAGGCCATGATGTCAAAATGTTGGTGATGTCACAAAGATCGTGATTTCACAATGGTCGCAATGCAACAATGGCAGTGATGTCACAATGGTGCTGATGTCACACTTGTGATGTCACAGTTGAAGGGATGTCACAGACGTGGTGATATCACAATGGTGGTGATGACAGAACTGTGATATCATAATTTAGGTGATTCTGAATCATGGTGATGTCAGAATGGTGGTAAAACCAAAATGGCCATGATGTCCCAATGATTGTGATGTTACAATTGTGATGAGAATGGAATTATGGTGATGTCACAATGCTGGTGATGTCACAATGGCACTAATGTTATGGTTGTGGTGACATCACAATGGTGGTGATGCCACAATGGTGGTGATGTCACAATGGAAGTGATGTTACAGTTGTGGTCACATCACAATGTTGGTGACGTCACAATGGTGGTGACGTCACAATGGTGGTGGCATCACAATGGTGGTGATGTCACAATGGGGGTGATGTCACAATGGGGGTGATGTCCCAATGGAAGTGATGTTACAGTTGTGGGATGTCACAATGGTGGTGACATCACAGTGGAAGTGCTGTCACAATGGTGGTGATGTCACAATGGTGGTGATGTCACAATGGAAGAGATGTTACAGTTGTAGTGATATTACAGTGGTGGTGATGTCACAGTCAAAGTGCTGTCACCATGTTGGTGATGTCACAATGGTGGTGATGTCACATGGTGGTGATGTCACAATGCCGGTGATGTCACAATGCCGGTGATGTCACAATGAAAGTGATGTTACAGTTGTGGTGATGTCACAATGGCGGTGATGCCACTATTGTGATATAAGAATTATGGTGGTGATACCAGAATGACAGTGATGTCACAGTTGTGGTGCTGTCAGAAGGGTGGTGATGTCTCAAAGGACATGCTGCAACAATGGTGGAGATTTCACAAAATGTGTATGTCACAATGTTGGAAATGTCACAATGGTGGTGATGTCAGTATGGTGGTGCTCTCACCTGGGTTATGATAAAACAATGGAAGTGATGTCAAAATTGTACAGAGGACAGATTGTTGAGGATATCATAATAGTGGCAATGTCACACTTGTGACCATATTAGAATCCTAGTGATGTCACAATTGTGATGATGTCACAATGGCAGTGATATCACAGTTGAGATATCACATATTAGAATCCTAGTGATGTCACAATGCTGGTGATGACACAAATGCAGTGATGTCACTATGATGGTGATGTCACACTTGTGGTGAAGTCACAATTGAAGGGATGTCACAGACTTGGTGATATCACAATGGTGGTGATGACAGAACTGTGATATCAGAATTTTGAATAATCTGAATCAAGTTGATGTCAGAATGGTGGTAAAACCATAATGGCCGTGACGTCACAATGGTTGTGATGTCAGAATTGTGATGACATTGGAATTATGGTGACATCACAATGGTGGAGATTTCACAGTGATGGTGATGTCTCAATTGTGGGGATTTAACAATGGAAGAGATATCACAGAGGTGATGATGTCACAATGATGGTGATGTCAGAATTGTGATAGAACTGATATCAGATTGTTCGTGACAGAATGATGGTGAAGTCAACATTGTGATCATATGAGAATTCTGGTGATGTCTGAATTGCAGTGATATGAGAATGGTGGAAATGTCACTATTGTGGTGTTGTCACAATATTAGTGATGTCACAATGGCAGTGATGTCACAATGGAAGTGATGTTACAGATATGGGGAGGTCACAATTGTGATGATGTCACAATGTTGATGATTTCACAAATACAGTGATTATATGATAATGGTGTTGACATCACAAATAGTGTCACAAGTGTGGTGGTGTCACAATTGTGACAGAATGGCAGTGATTTCAAAGACATGTGGATGTGACAGTGGTGGTGATGTCAAAAACGTGGTGTTGTTACAATGTCCAGTAAGACTGTGGAAAGCCTTTTCTGTGTGCATTTTTGTTTCAAAGAAAGGAAAGCAATATATTGCAAAGATATTAATGCCATGTTGAATTTCAGAATTTAAGTATCAGAGAGCTCTGTATATTAAATAGGCCCCCCCTAACCTCTCTGCCAAGGGAACTGTGAATCCAAGTGTTTATATAAGTAAAAAGTGAGTTGGATTCTAGATTCCCAGAAATCTTTCCCTAGTGTAAGTCAGACCATCAGAATAATGTGTCTAGACTGGGTTGTATTAGTTCCCAATAGAATTGCTTTTATCGAGCTAACTTTTGGGGATATACCATTAACCTATACTGAAGGACATTCTAAAAGCAGGTTGCCATGTGTAATCAAAGGAGTTGTCCAAGGCAAGTGGATGCCTCTCTGTGAGAACCCAGGGGGGCAGTTCTCTCAGGGTCTCTGAAGTATTGGAAGTTATCTGTGGTTACTGTGCTGAGGAAAGGGTTTGTTTTTAATTTAAAAACACGGTTGCCATGTGTAATCAAAGGAGTTGTCCAAGGCAAGTGGATGCCTCTCTGTGAGAACCCAGAGGGGCAGTTCTCTCAGGGTCTCTGAAGTATTGGAAGTTATCTGTGGTTACTGTGCTGAGGAAAGGGTTTGTTTTTAATTTAAAAACACGGAATTGGGTAGCCAGGCATGTTCCCTCTTGGCATTGGGGAATGCATTTAGGGCCAAAAGTTTATCCCAAACAAATGTCCATGTAGGACTTCCTGGCAGGCAGTTTGTAGCTTGTCTTCACTCCTTAATTTAACTCATTGCCCTTTTGTCTCTTTTTTTTTCAGTATTTTTAATTTTTCTGGTTTTTGTCTTTATTGTATGCAAAATCTTTTTGGGAATTAATGTGGAAGTAATAAAAATACGTTGTCGCTTTAGTTCCTGTGAGCCAACAACAGTTGATAATTCTTGCCTGAACCAATGATTTCATTAGAAGTTGAAGAATAATGATTTTCTTTTTTTTTTGTCTTTTTTTCGTGACCGGTAAGGGGATCGCAATCCTTGGTGTGGTGTCGCACACACTGCGCTCAGCCAGTGAGTGCACCGGCCATCCCTATATAGGATCTGAACCCGCGGCGGGAGCGTCACTGCGCTCCCAGTGCCGCACTCTCCCGAGTGAGCCACGGGCTCGGCCCAGAATAATGATTTTCTAATCCTATCATTTCTTCCTCCTGTGTTAGCCAGCATTCTTTTGTAAAGTTGAATTTCACCTTATCACTAGGGCCTATTTGAATCCTCGGTAAGGCTAGATAAGAGCTTAATTTTTCTTAAGGTAAGGAGTTTGTTTCATAGCCATTTCAAATGATGACAAATGAGTTTTTTCCTCCCTTGGCTTTTTCTTTTTTGATTATTATTGCAGAATTATGAAATTTCATGGATTCATTGTGTTTCAGTAGACCACAGACATTATTCTTTTTTGACGTACAAATCGTCACAGCTTTGTTCAGTGGCTGTTTTCAACCTTTGTCCCTATACAACCTGGAAAGTCTTTGAAAGCTTTCTTGCTTTCTTCCAGAACAAGACATCCCAGGCACATATTGAACCTTTTCTTTGTGAGAGTTGAAACCAGTCATTTCATTAGGGACTTCTGGGTTTTATTAGTGAAGAACGACATTAGAGACCAACTTCTGAACAGTGGAGTGCTCATTGCTGCCGGGGTGCTCTTGTTTTTAAGCCATTTCATAAATATAGTGCTTTTATTTAACTTATTTGATTTCATAATTATAAGTCTTTTCCCTTATGCTGAAGATCTTGACTCCTAAGACCATTAGCAAATGATTTGATTTATTCTGTTTCCTTATTTGATGTATTTGAAAGCATTCTGACTATGAATTCTCCTGAACAGAAAGTATTCTGAGGCTGAAGTTCTACAAAGATATTTTAAACTTTATTCAGTAGTTTTGTCATTAGTTGTAATATTAGTAATGCTGTTTCAAAACAGTTTTTACATAAATAAGTAATAAATAGAGTAAATCAAATTATTTGTTAATGGTCTTAGGAATCAAGATTACTGTGGATACCTATGGGGGCAAGGATAAAAGTAAAATTTACCTGTATAGTTTTCCATATTGATTTAGACCGCAGAGTTACATAATTGTAATATATATTGTATATACACAAACATATATAAACTCATATATAAATTTTTATTTATGTGTAAAAGTTAACATATAAATATATAATTTAAAATTTTAAATCCTAAAATTCAAAACTGGTATACTATAGCTGTAACTATTTTTGTTATTATTTGTTTATCTTGCTGGTGTTTCTTTTGGAAAATATGAATAATATGAATATACTTTTGCAAAGCAAATATAAATATATATTTTTATTGTTCACACTTGCTACAAAAATAAAATAATAAATATACATTGTTCTACATCTTGTTTTTATTCTCCTTGGAGACTATTTTTTTGTTTACAGCTGCACAGTACATAATTATGTGGATATACTATAGATTGTCCCAAGATTTCTCAATTGGTGGGCATTTTTGTTTTTGATTATTTGAAGTACTAACAGTATCATAAGGAATAACTGAATAATGTGTGTATATGTGTGCGGGTGTGTCTGTTTGTGTGTGAAAGTCATTTTGTATTTCTCTATGCAACTTCATAGGGTAGAACTCTAAAAATGAGATTGCCAAATCCAGGATAAATTAATCTTAATTTAGAAAGAAGTTGCCCAATTCCTTTCCATAGGTGTTGTACCATTTTGCTTTTCCACAGTCTCTCAATAGCTGTCCAACTGCAAAATTTTGCTGTTCTGGTGGTAGTTTAGATTTGTATTCTTATTATGAGTGAAATTAAGGGAATCTTTTCTTTCAGGGCCAATTAGTTGTACTTCCTTTTCTATGAATTATCTCTTCCTATAAATTTCCTATTTTTCTACTTGCTTTTTGTTCATTACCCTTTCCCAGAATTTCTAGGGTTGTTCATATATTGACTGTTTATCAGTAGTGTATGTTGCAAATATTTGTTCCCCATTTTTTATTTGTGTTTCCATTTTGTCTTTGAGGGTGTGTGTGTGTGTACATGAATTATGTAGAAGTTTGTATTTATAGATGTATGTGTATTTGAGTATATATTAAAATATATATTCATACAGTAGTTTTTATACTCATTAATTTTTTTTATGCCTTCTGGATTTTGAATCATAATTAGAACCTCCCTATTTTGGGGTGATAAATGTGTACACTTTATTTTTTTATAGCATTTATATAGTTTTATATTTTAGATTTAAATCTTTGGTCCAGTTAGAGTTTATCCTGTGTAAAGTATGCATAGAGTCAGTTTTATCTTTTTCTAAATGGCTATCCAATTGTCATACCACATATATTTACTAATATATATGATCTTTCCTTGCTGTTTTGATACACCATCAGTTTGTAAAATTCCCAAATGTATTTAGGTCTATTTCTGAACTTTTAGGCTCTCCCTTTTTGTCTGTCTGTTTTCTCATCTGTGTCACTTATTTATGTTTTTTAATTCTACATTGTTTAATGTCAAGATCATGGCCCCTATACTCTGATTTGCATTTTTCTTGTATATCATTGCTTCTAACTTAATTTTGAATTTTTCTGATTCATTTTGTGTTAAGTGTCTCTTGTACCTGACATAGAAAAGGGTTTTGCTTAATCAATGTGAAGGTCATTGAATTAAGCTTTTATATATATTATTAAAACCAATATGATTAGTTCTGTGGTGTTAACTTATGCATTGTTTGTGTATACATATGTGTGTTGGCATTTTTAAAGGATCTTTCCATAAATATAGTTTGTTTAGCAGTGTGTGTTTTGTATTTCCAGTATGTGTGGAGATCTATATTTTTGTGTTAGTGATTACTTTTATGACAGTAGATCCACAAAACACTGTCAGTCCCCCTTTCCTTTAGTTTAGACCATGTCTATTTGTTTCCTACAATGGGCAGCAAGGAAATTAACTTGTAATTTCTTCTTCCAGTTTCCTCTCTTCTCTTCCACCCCCACTTTTGGCCAATTGTGTGATGTTTCTTTGTGTTTAACTTTGTATCCTTAAGAAAGATTTGTCAGCTTAAATGCCATCCTTTCTGCCTCAGCTGCCACCTGCCAGGTGTCTAGGAGTCCTGCTGTTACTGCCTTGTCCATGCATACAATACTTGCATGCTGTTCGGTTATCTTCATCCCTTACCTTGGTTGAAGTCTTGGTTCTACGGTGAAATATACTTAGGCTCAGTCCTTCTTGCTGAAGTTTCTGCAATCATCTCTTGTTAAGATAGAGCTTATTCTCTGGTAGATTTTTCTGGAAGGCCCTCAGGAAAAATTCTCTCTCAAAGCATGTAGAGTGGGTGCATGCTTTCTTGCCTTGTGGGTGCCATGCCATTGTGTTCTGGCCTTGAATGCTGATGTTAAAGTCAGTTGCCAACCTGATTTGCCTTCCCATATAAGTGACTTGGTGTTTTTGCCAGACTGTCCAAAGGATTCTTCTGCCCAAAGTCCATTGGTTTCCCTAGTGCATGTCCTTGTGTTTCCAGGCATATGGTATGCCTTCCAATTCAAAGTTTAGAGCAGGGATTGCTAAATTTTTTATGTAAAGTGCCAGAGAGAAAATATTTTCAGCTTTGTGGGCCATGTTGTCTCTGTCAAAACTATTCACTTGGCTGTTGGAGTGTGAAAACAGCCATGGGTGACACATACACAAATGGGCAGCTGGATTTGGCCAGTGGGAAGCAGTTTGCTAACCCCTGGTTTAGAGTATCCTTTTATTTCAGGAAGTTTCCATTGTTTAGTTTTCTCATTGAGAAGGAGGCACACGTATTTATTTGTTCTTCCTTCCACCGGTTTGTATGTCTATGACTTTCGTCCGATCTGTCTCTGTGCTGTTTCATTTTCCCAGCTTTTCTCATGTCTGTTCTTCGTGTTCTTCACTGTGCTTCCCAGGGTCTCTCCCTTCCTGTCCATTCCTTGTACTTCTCATTTCCTAAGCTT
The DNA here is from genome assembly GCF_000696425.1 of Galeopterus variegatus. Taxonomy (NCBI): domain Eukaryota; kingdom Metazoa; phylum Chordata; class Mammalia; order Dermoptera; family Cynocephalidae; genus Galeopterus; species Galeopterus variegatus. Next base: position 46,430 of record NW_007731157.1, on the reverse strand, counting down.
CTCCTTTGTTATTCCTGAATTCCATGCCTTTTCTTCTCCCATCCTTCTGTTCTCTGTTCATGTCTTTGAATGTTTAGAAGGTTTCACTGTGCCTTTCTAGCACTGTGGCTGTATTTTTCTGGTGAGTTTTCTTTTGCTGCTGGGAAATGAGAATAATTGTGTTCTTATAGTGGACATGGCAATTTTACCTGCTCTTGTGCAAACCATTTGTGCCTTCCTGAATGATCTATCGGCAGGAGGTCCTGTGAGAATGGAGGACTTCAAGCGGCCTTCCCAGTTTCTCAGCGTCCTGTTGCTGATTCTCTTGCTACTGGCATCAGCAGTTTCTTTGCTACATGTGCCGACTCTTTGGTCCCGTCACTTTCCAGGCCTTTTCTCTCTGCCTCTCCCAGGGCTCCCTGCTCTACCTGATTCATTCTTGGATCTGCCCAGAGCAGTCCCTACTGAGGGTGGGCTTCTCTCCTTCTGCTGGTGAATATTTGCTGGTGTTTTCTGAATCTGCTACTAATAGTGCCCTCACTTCCCCCTGCAACTCTTCCCTGTTGCACCTTCTCCCCAGCACACAGTTGTCACTTTCCGTGCCATCAGTTCTGATGGTGCAGATGTCTGCCCACTTACTCGCATTATTTGAAATAAACATCATAAGAGGTTCTCTATATTCTTCTATTTGCTTTTCATAGTTTTCATGGTTTTTAGGAGAAAACTAGGAAGATTCAGGTTCCCATACTCCTTACAGAACCTGTATAGATCACACATATTCCTTTTAAAATAGATCAACATGAGCTTATTTAAAAAATACTCAATATTAAAGTAAATGAAACCAAGGTCTGAATAAAAAATTTTGGTCCCCAACTTTTTCTACAGAAACTGGGAATATCTGATGTTCATTGGATATATAATCTTCAGCAGAGCTGGATGGGGTGAACATGAATACAAAGTTTTACTTCCTCTCCTGATTTTATTTGCCACATCCACAAGATAGGGCTTACATGAACTTGACTAAAATGTTCTGGGAAATAATGATTTTATTTTTACATGGTAATAATTATTTCGGTTTAATGCAAATGGCGTAATGATCCAAAGAAAGATGTCTTCCAATTACTTGGGAGAGCTATTTTGAGCTATTTATGATTTATCAGGAATCACCATTAGTGAAAATTTAGATACTTACAGAAATGCAGTTGTGTATGCTTCATAAACTTTCCATGTGGCTAGAGGAGCTCCCTTAAAAAAAAAAAATCTCTGTCCCTCATTATTCTATGAAATGTGTTTTTATGTCTCCCTAGTCTAGCAGCATCTTACAGTTGGTGCTATAAATGTCTCCCATCAGAAGGCCAAATAAGGAAGTTACATTTATAGAAATGTTTTCCCAAAAGACATTAGCCACATGCGATGCTAAATGACTTGCTCTATTTTGGTCTTTCTCATTTGTATTTTTTAGACATACATTCTATGTGAACTTGGAAGGCAGCTTGCAGAATATGTGCTGATGAGCTTATTTTTGATATAATGTGGAAGAAGCACTGACAGAAAGATTTTGACTAACCCAAGCCTGTCTGAGAATGCACAGAGTGCACTGTCATCCACATGACTGTATTCATACCCTCACATTCCTTGTCACTTAAAAGAGATTGTAGTAATCTTTGGTGAAAAACAGTAACATATGACCTGCTCATATCATTTTACTATTTGTCCCTCCAAAGAGTGACACATTCAAGTCTCTTCATTATTGAACTCCTGTCATCAAAATAGGGATCTGAAATAGGATTATGTTTGTTTCTGCATGTCACACATTTCTTCTCACTTAAAACTCAGTTCAGCCTGATGTCATTTGTTGAGCACATACCGTATACCAGGTATTGTGAGGTGCTGGGACTACACACCTGAATGAGATGCTGTCCCTGTTCTCAAAGAACTCACAGCCCAGGAAGGGAGACAGCCCAGAATATAATATAGACAGACGGGGAGAATAGTAAGAAAGCACTTGTAACTTGGATAACTGGAACAGAGGAATAAGCCTGTTGGGCATGTGGGCAGATGTGTGTGTGCACGCACATGTGTGAGAGTGTGTGTGTGTGTGTGTGTGTGTATCTGTCTGTCTGTGAATGCAGTTACAATTCTCAGATCTTCTTTGGCTTTCCTGTCCTCCTTTGTCTGCCTCATGCTGGGAAAGTGTTTGTGGTAGAACGTTGCCAACCCCAAGCCCATAACCTGGCATTTTGATACTTTACACTGGAAGGCACCTGATAGGTCTTTAAACTCTGTGTGTAGAGTTGGGGCTTATTTGTAAAGTTCATTCTTATTGTGGTGAGTCCAGTTCTGACTTGTATAAACACCAACACCGAGGTATGTGTGTAGGTATTTGTGTCTTCTGACTTCATATTTTATTTCCTTTGTGATCTAAATTAGCAAAGATTTATAAAATAGCAAGAGGTTAAAACTCAAACACATGTAAACTTTACCATAGATTAATACTGAAGTAGGCTGGATTGCATTTAGAATTTTTTTAAAAAAAGTGTTTGCCCTTCCTGTACCATGGCCCAATCTGTCCATAATATGTCAATTTGTTTAACTTTCTTTTCTAAACAATAAAAATCATCTTTCTTTTCTTTTTCACCTTAATTTTAAAATTTTTCTGCTAGTATTTCTGCTGTTCAGTCTCATAGTTACCCTCATTAAAATCTATGTTTCTGGTTCACCCTCATGTCTCATGGCACCCTATGAACGTTTGTTGAAGCAAATCATGTCAACTCAGTTCTATTCCAGTAGCTGTTATTCTAACAATTATCTCATCCATCTACCATGCATTTTACTGTTGTTGCTGTAATAGGGAATTTTACATCCTGTTATTAATAATTTTATTTGATTTACCTGTCTTTTGATATTTGCCTTTAGTTTTATAACCTTATTTCCAACAACTATTGAGAACAGTCTTTATTTTGAATTGATTTCAATGCTTACTCCCGCTTGGTTTAGAACATATTCTTTTGTAAGGGTCCACCTCTCTCCTTAAATTCTTTTTTTAGATTATCTCTTATTTATCATCTCAGAGTAATTGTTTTCAGAGTGAGTTTGCAGACTGTTTGTGCTTTTGGTGCGTTTGCAAGTGAGAAAGCATGTGGGTGTAGAATTATTTTGCTCTTGATCAAAACACTGTGATCAAGAGTGTTTGTCACTTCTTTATGTTCTGGAATTCGATATTGCCAAGGGAAATTCTTCCATCAGCATTTATTTTTTTCTTTGCAGACATTCTTTCCTTTTCTTTTGATTCCTATAGGATTTTTAAATTCATTTTTTAAATTTGGAATTTTGAACAGAATTCTCCTTTTTTTTTTGCCTTCCTTATTCAAAGAGCCTTTTTCCTTGTCAGATGCTAGCCTCTTTTCAGCTTGTTTCTATGACTCCGATTGTAGCTTCTCTCTCATTTATTCTATTCCCTTCATCCTGAGTCCCCTTTACCTTCCATTTAGATTTTCCACTTTCCTTCCTCTGAATCTGTCATCTTCTCCTACATTATTTTTATCTCTTTATTCTTAACCTTTTGCATTCTGTGACTGCATCTCGTTTGTTTTCTGATTTCACTTGGTTATTTGGAGTGTAGGTTTTGTTCTTTCCTCTTTTAATACAGAATTTAACCCTGAGTTTTGACTCACTTCTCAGCAGTTCCATCTCTTTTTTTAATTTGTCCCCCTTTTCGCCACTTAATGTCACATTTACTTGAATTAGCTTCTGCTGCTTGTTGTAAACAGAGTAAGCAAAACACTTTATTTCTGGTATCTTGAATATACTTTACCGCTTATTTTGCTTTGCAAAATCTTGTTGCAAGCAGAGCGTGGTTGTTGTGGATGACTGTTGCTTGTTTGAATTGTTTTTTGTTTTTAAATTTTTTTTATTTTAACTTCTCAATATACATTGTAGTTGATTTTCATGACCCTGTACCCGTTCCTCTTCCTTCCCCTCCCCTCCCACGTCATACCTGTTCACTTGTCTTAAAAAGTTCGAGGAATTGTTGTGATTGTTGTGTCTTCTCCACCCCCCATGTTTGTTTGTGTGTTTGTTTATTTATTTCTAGCTCCCATAAATAAGTGAGAACATGTGGTATTTCTCTTTCTGTGCCTGACTTGTTTCACTTAATATAATTTTCTCTAAGTCCATCCATGTTGTTGCAAATGATAGTATTTCATTCTTCTTTATAGTAGAGTAGTATTCTATTGTGCAGATATACCACGGTTTCCTTATCCACTCATCTGATGGTGGACATCTGGGCTGGTTCCAACTCTTGGCTATTGTAAATAGTGCTGCAATAAACACTGGAGTGCAGGTATCCCTTCGGCATGATGATTTCCATTCCTCTGGGTATATTCCCAGCAGTGGGCTCGCTGGGTCATATGGCAGATCTATCTGCAATTGTTTGAGGAACCTCCACACCATTTCCCATAGAGGCTGCACATTTTACAGTCCCACCAAAAGTGTGTGAGCAGTTGTTGCTTGTTGTTCATTGTCACTGATGCTCATTGATGTTATTCATATTGCTTGTTTGTTGTTTGTTTTTGCCTGGATGGGGAGTGGCCTGTCTAGGCTGAGGGCAATTGTCTTTGGTTCCCAACACTGTCTGCCTTCTTGCTGGGCAAAACTTTGCCAGATCACAAGTGGAAGGACTGGTCTAAGTGCAGTGCTCTTTGCCGAATTCTTGGTATCTTCTAGTCATTTGTCTAGCTCAGCTTATCCTTCTGAAGAGGGAAGACCTATTCTTGTTTTGTGGGATTATTTAAAGGAAGATTTATTCATAATATGAGGGTACTTCAAAAAGTTCATGGGAAGATTCATATTATCTTTTAATTCTATTTTTCCATGAACTTTTTGAAGTACCCTTGTGCATGGAAACAGCTGCATTTTTTATCTTGGCATAAATGCAGCATGAGAAACTCTTTTCTTTGTAGGATACTGCATTGGTAGCTTTCTCTCTCTCTGCCTTTACTGTGCCAAGGCACAGTGTGCAGTAGCCTGTCCCCCTCCCCGGGCTGTGATGACAGCTGTGAGTGAGAACTGATAGAGAAAAGCATTAAGAGTGGGGATGATTGGACTGGGGTGATGAAATAGTTTAGGCTACTTCAGAAACAAGGTTCTTCCTGCCAAGAATTGACAGAGGGGCATGGATAGAAATCTGTGTTTCGATTTGATCTTGCTGTTTTTTCTTAGACTCCAGTCCATGAGAAAAACCTCTCAGGATCTGGCCCATTATCACCAATATTTCTAAATTCCAGGGTATTTGTTAGTTTGCATTTTTTGCTTAGTTTCATGAGCATTTGAAACGGAGACAGATGAGGGCAGAACAGCTGCTCCTGGTTTTTTAGCAGTTGCCATCACAAGACAGAACTTTTATTAGAGGTTTTAACTTAGGATGGACATTGTTAAAGGACTTTTCCAGTGGAATTTCCTATCACACCTTGTCTTTTTCTAAGGAAATTGAAGGTCACCCTCTAGCACCCCTTTACTCCTCTCCTCATTGATCAGTGGTGTTGAAGGAGGGTCTCTGATCTCAGTTCAAGAAGGTGATCAGCTATATTGGAGCATTTTTTCACATCAGAATGAGTCTTTGTGATTTGTTACTATTCTGCAGCATTCTTCTGCTGTCTAATTTAAGGGTAGATTTTTAGCCATAGTAAATTTTTTTAGAACAAGAGGAACATAAAGTGAAAAGCTGTCCCAAGTGGCCCACATCTAAGGCGAATGAGATAAGCCCCTAAGGAGATGTATTAAGCTCTTTCTTCTTTTCCTGTTTTCAAGTATGGTCCATGATTTGATGGATTTAAAAAATGCTCATTTAGTTTCCAAGGGAGCATTCATTTCATGTTTGAGTGTCTGCCCTGTGTGTGGTACTTGGAAGACCAAGTTAAAAAAGACGAGGTAATGGGGGAGTAGAGTTGGTGAACATGGGTGGATTTACTCTAGTGTAGGGCTGATTTTTTTTTTTTTTTTGAGTCCTAATGTTTTGTCAAATTTGCCTGTAAGTTTTATATAGGAACACTTACTGTTCAGTCTGTAAAGTCTTCAGAAATCCACAGTACACCCATTGTGTCTACTGGTATTTAAGCCTAAATTAATACTAGTATTTTAGTAGTATGTTCTCTTATAATTAGATCAGCATTTTCCCTGTTCAACATTTAGAATCCATGGACTTTTTAGGTCACCAAAGTCTGGCAGCTATATCTTCATTTTTTTTTCTTAATTAAAGATATAGACTATATTAAGGAATTGTTTTAATTTTGTAGATATCTGTTATGTAACATTTCTGTATACTAATTGGGTTAATAAAGCACAAATTGACTACCTGTTTAGGGCATATGAGGATGCAGATGTAAAATGTCACCGTAGGCAAGAGTTAATGGAATCAAGATGGTGCAGGAGAGCATGCCACCTGGTCAGTTGCACGCAGTGACATTTAAAGATGTCTACTGAAGCCAGACAACTGGTTCATTAGATTAATTAAAGTAAAAACTAGCCCCAGTCTGGTGTTTTGATCATGACCACAGGGCTGTTACAGTTGGAACCCGCTAATGTTTGACATTGTTATCAAGACTACAGTGGAATTGCCTTTATGGTTTCTCCTAAACTTTTGAATTTACCTTTTAACAAAGAAGTGGACTTTTAGCTTTCCTGATTATTCTCTCATGGTTTAACTGATGCACAGGTTAAATTTTGTTTGTATTAATGGTGACCACCTCCTTTTCCCTCCTTCACTTGTCACACTGTTTATGGGGCATCGAAGAAATCAAGGCAGCAACAGCAGCTTCTGTACTTCTATGGACTGTCCATTCTGGCAAAATCCTACAGGGAGTAGAGGTTGTCTACACTACCTATGGTCAAATGCAGGGTTTTTTGTTTTTTCCAAATTTTAATCCCTTGCACACTGATTTTTTTACAAAGTACAATAAAAAACAATTATTAAAGTAAAATGGAGAAAAAAGAGATGTCCAAGTCCCAGTATTTTAGTTGATTCAGTGTTCATAAAATTACTCTGTCAAATTGCTCTTAAAGTTACTGAATGTTTGCATTTAATTTCTGTACTTATGATGGTAACCAACAGTTTGCAAACCATACTTAAAGTTGCATTGCTGTAGTCTTGCATGTCACCAAGTAAGCACCCCATTATTCTGTGAAACAGTACATCCCCTGTCCTGCACCCCAGTGTGGTTGAAAGTGCGGACTTGGACAAAAACATTATATGAACATTGAAGCCCACAGTTTCAGAAAGGGGTCATCAAGGCTGCTTCTTGATTGTGATACTTGAAAGCACTTACAAGTCTAAGCCATTTGTGACTTTTGTTTGTTATTCAAATTGCTCACTTTGAAGTATAATTAAATTAATTCCGGCAAAGTACCTGATTAGAATGACTTCAGGTTAAAAAAAATTATATAAACAAATATATATAGAGAGAAATACATATANACAAAGTACAATAAAAAACAATTATTAAAGTAAAATGGAGAAAAAGAGATGTCCAAGTCCCAGTATTTTAGTTGATTCAGTGTTCATAAAATTACTCTGTCAAATTGCTCTTAAAGTTACTGAATGTTTGCATTTAATTTCTGTACTTATGATGGTAACCAACAGTTTGCAAACCATACTTAAAGTTGCATTGCTGTAGTCTTGCATGTCACCAAGTAAGCACCCCATTATTCTGTGAAACAGTACATCCCCTGTCCTGCACCCCAGTGTGGTTGAAAGTGCGGACTTGGACAAAAACATTATATGAACATTGAAGCCCACAGTTTCAGAAAGGGGTCATCAAGGCTGCTTCTTGATTGTGATACTTGAAAGCACTTACAAGTCTAAGCCATTTGTGACTTTTGTTTGTTATTCAAATTGCTCACTTTGAAGTATAATTAAATTAATTCCGGCAAAGTACCTGATTAGAATGACTTCAGGTTAAAAAAAATTATATAAACAAATATATATAGAGAGAAATACATATATATATATATACACACACACACACACACACACACACACGCAATAAGAATGAATGAATACATATATATGCAAATGTATTTATTTCTGAGGCCAATAACCTCCTCTGTGTCCAGGGGCTAAGTATAAACAGTGTTAGTTATCATGTGTGCATTTATTATAGATTTTTTGGAAAAAATTGGAAATAAGAAATATATGTGCTCATATATTTTTATTTCCTTTTATCCCCCAAAATCTGTCATAAATGCACATGTAATAATTAACACTCCATACTCTTGGACCCTGGAAACAGAGGAAGTTTTTGGTTTCAGTTGAGTTTAGTATGGGATTTAGTTTATTCAAAATCCAAGCCCTGAGGAAGGTTTTTTCATTATTTCTGATGTATAAGTGAGGATCAGTAATGAATGTCTATCCTTTTCCTCAGCCAGCTCTGAAAAATTCAATCTATGTGCAATGTTCATCTCAGCATTGTTGGCAATAGCTAATGACTGAAAGATTCTGAGAGCAACGTACATGCCCATGAATAGGGGACAGATTAAATAAATTTGTGTGAATGCACAAAATGGAATTATATATATCTATGAAACCTGAGGAATATCTGTATATCCTGATAGGCATGAGCTCCAGAAATATTGTTAAACAGACACACACACATATGCACACACACCCAGGAGGAGAAGCACAAAATGATATCCTTAATGTACTATCATTTGTGTACAAAAAGAGAAGAGAGATATAAAAATAATATATAAACATTTGTACCTGTGTCTCTGAAAGGCTTCACAAGAGTCTGGGGAAGGGGCCCTGGTTGCCTGGGGTATAGGAGTGGGAAGGAGTGTTTTCATTGCATACTCCTTAGTACATTTTGAATTGTGTTCCATGTGCACTGATTCAAAAAAATAAGTTGAAATTATATAATCTGTTAATAATTTTAGAAAGCTTATCTGAATCTTCAACATAAAACCTACTGTGAGCTTTTGACTCAGGCTGGGCAAGGCTATCTTTAAGTGGATCTCTCCATTTCAGGGGAGATTATTTTTCTAAGGGAAATTTGGCCCTGTAGAGAACTAATTATGTATTACAAAAACAAAGATAGCAATATGTTACATTCACTGAACTCTTGCTTGGTCCCAGCCACTGTTCTAAAGGGCACTGAGTGCTTTGTGCATGCCATCTTATTTAAACTTACAGGCATTCTGTGATAAGTACAATTGTCCCCACTTTATAAAAACTGAGACTGAGTAAGGGTAAAACTCCTTTATGGTCATAGGTCATGAGTGGGAGCCAATCCAGGAGTCAATCCAGGAAGTGGGATGACAGAGGAGCCCTCTTACCCCTGACAGCCCAACATGGAGTGCCTGTAAACAGCGACTGAAATGTCCTGACACCCAGCAGTTCTCAAGTTCAGTAACAATCCTGGGGAGAGAATCCAAGTGCTGTCTAAAACAGAATGCAGCAGCACAACACTGTTTATTCGGTCCTTACTATTCAGTAATTGCTGGCCACATTGTGAAGACGACTCAGTGCCATACTGTCCTTGCACCAAACAAACAACAACAAAAATATCAGAATTAGAGCAAAAACAGCTATTTACCAAAAGTAGATGTTTATTTACTTACTTATTTGGCTGTTATGCTTTTAATGGAGGGAGGTACAAAATGCATCAATGCTGAAGAATGGTTTACATGCTTACTAGCATAGTGATTAATGTAAATTAAATTTTGATCATGTAAAATACAGTTGTTAGACCTCAAAAAAGAAATTACAGAGCCTCCTGCAACCTAACATATTAGAAAGGCCCCTTAANGCTGTTATGCTTTTAATGGAGGGAGGTACAAAATGCATCAATGCTGAAGAATGGTTTACATACTTACTAGCATAGTGATTAATGTAAATTAAATTTTGATCATGTAAAATACAGTTGTGAGACCTCAAAAAAGAAATTACAGAGCCTCCTGCAACCTAACATATTAGAAAGGCCCCTTAAGTGGTTTTTACTGACCACCTTTATTATAATAGTTCTAAATGGTATCTGGGTTGGGGGGAGGAGGAATTAAAAAACAATACAAGGCTCTTTTCAGCTGTGGTTCAAAGAATTTTAGTGAAGCCGTATGGCAGTGATACTGTAGGACTGTGAAATTTCCCTGAAAGTATTTCCAATAATATACAGGCAGTTAGGAGGCTTACTATTTTAAAAGCGTGGAAAGCAGCTGAGATATTAAATCTTAGAGAATTTAAAAACATTGTAAATCCCATTTCTCTCCTACAGAGAAACTTTTTAAAGCATGGACATTACTTTTAGGATATTGAGAAAACATCAGTAGTTTTCATCAGGCTTCAGTAAACATCCCAAGGCACAAGTGTGGAGAACAACCTGTTCACTAAAATGTCACTGCATTGTACTTTGGCAGGCACAGGTATGCTGTACTTGCAGTGAGGACATTGACTTTCTCCCTTGTTAAAAGGACCAGGTGTCAAGCTCAACTTCCATTTACTCAGAACGCATCAATAATCCCTTGGATAGTGAATGTTCAAGTAGAACTGTACTTCCAACAGGTCTTGCCTTTTTGCTCTTCGTTGACATGGGGTTGTTTTAAAGTCCCAGTCTGTAGAATATTTTGAAAGAGGCTAGGACTACCCTGAAAATGGTCTTGAGACAATACAGAGCCCTTCTAAAGAGCTCGCTGGATACTTTAATAACTTTTAGAGAAAGGGATAGAGAAAATCTTTGATAATATCAAATTGTAGCTTTGCGTTAGTGTGCTGTTAATACTAAAGCTAATATTTTTTTGTTTGTTTTGGTGGCTGGCCAGTATGAGGATCTGAATCCTTGACCTTAATGTTACAAGGTGGCACACATAGGAAGGAATAAAGACAAAATTTGCAGTAGCTGAATTTC
>NW_007731157.1:28053-35454 GCF_000696425.1 Galeopterus variegatus | reverse complement strand
ATAATCCCTTGGATAGTGAATGTTCAAGTAGAACTGTACTTCCAACAGGTCTTGCCTTTTTCCTCTTCATTGACATGGGGTTGTTTTAAAGTCCCAGTCTGTAGAATATTTTGAAAGAGGCTAGGACTACCCTGAAAATGGTCTTGAGACGATACAGAGCCCTTCTAAAGAGCTCGCTGGATACTTTAATAACTTTTAGAGAAAGGGATAGAGAAAATCTTTGATAATATCAAATTGTAGCTTTGCGTCAGTGTGCTGTTAATACTAAAGCTAATATTTTTTTGTTTGTTTTGGTGGCTGGCCAGTGTGAGGATCTGAATCCTTGACCTAGTGGCTGGCCAGTATGAGGATCTGAATCCTTGACCTTAATGTTACAAGGTGGCACACATAGGAAGGAATAAAGACAAAATTTGCAGTAGCTGAATTTCTTTCAAATGAATAGGCTCAAATGTTTCATAATTAATGTAAAAAGTTGGCAAGATTATTAATACACATTTTGGTAAGAAAAAAATCTCTGTGTTGGCAAGGTTAATTATTTGTGTGACATATACTATATATTAATTAAACAAAATAATCATTATTTTGGACAGTTAATAGAAGAAAACCCACAACAAGAGAAGCATCTAAAGGGCAATCAAAAGGTCAGGGAAGTTTACTAGCTTTAGAATACATCAATGCACTGATTACAGAAATATTTCATTTTAAAACTACAGCGTTTTATTATACTCTAGTAATGCCCTGATCTAAAGAGCCATGGAGTCTTGTGAAAAAGACCCATCCACCAAGATGTGTTTCTAGTGTGGGGGTGAATTAATTTAATACTTCTGTAAGAAGAAACAGAATCACCTCATGATCAACAAGCAGCACTTTTCTTTTACACAGTAACTCATAATTTGATTACTTCATTAGTTCAGAATTAGGCAGGAAAGGAACTAAGCTGAGTGGTCAGACCCGGAAACACAATGATTCGGCACCCTGCAGTCACTCAGCTCCTGAATGTGTGATAATCTGCAGAAAAGCTGCTCGACTGCAGTTGTCCATTCCTTAACATCTGTAGAGGAGTTTGATATGATAACTTTTGTCCTGCTAATGTTGTTAGATTTTATGAGAACCCACAGTAGTCATCAGTCAAGCAAATGATGAAATGCCTACTATGTGTGCCAGACACCATGGGTACAGAGAGGCACAGCACACGCTTGACCTCGGTTAACTACCATGGAGATGGAGTTGACTGTAACGGGGAAATATTTCTATCTTTTTGTGAAGCAAAAAAAAAAAAAGAAAGAAAGAAAAAGCAATAGGGAAACCACTATTTCTTTGATTGATGAACACTATGAGTTGTTATATTTTCTATTCTTTATAATCTTCTATTTGTATGTAATTTATGCATTAAGTGAATGAAAAGAATATAGTATCTTTTCTTATCCTCTGTGCCAGGCTAACATCCTTTGTTAGTCCAATGTTGACGTAAAAGTTGAGGAAGTGGGAGGGACAAGCTGTTTAATACACAAATAATGTTGCCTCCTTACACATTTCAGGGTATATCACTAAATTAAAAATAGAAGGAAAGAAAGAAGTAAGAATTGAGAATATTTTTAGAAGAGACATCATAAAAATGAGAGCCTAATCTATTCCTGCAACTGAACATTCCTTCATATAGTTTAACTGCAGCTGGATACATATACTTTTTCTTTGTTGGTAGAAAATAAACTCAGAAGGAAAAATTTAGTTAACATTAGTGCTATGAAACGTCAGACTTTAAGTGTCTCAGACACACAAAAATAACAGTTTAAAAAATTTTAAATACCTTCAAGAAGTAAGCCTTTATTCATTAAAGGTAGAGTTCTAAGACAGCCCCTGATTCCTGACCTCTGCTGTACATGCCTATATGACCTCTCTCCTCAAATGTGGGTGAAATCTGGAAGATGATGGGATGTCACTTCCATGATTAGGTTACATTATATAAGACTCTGCCATAGCAGACTGGAGAGTCTCCTGCTGGCTCTGAAGAAGTAAGCTGTGTGTTGTGAGGGCCAATGGCTAGGGCTTGAGGATGTTTGCTAGGAGCTGAGAGTGTCCCTTAGCTGACAGCTGGCAGAAGAAACTGGGACTTCAGTCCTTCAACCATAAGGAACTGAGTTCTACCAACATCTTGAATGAACTTGGAATAGGACCCTGTAGGATGAGATCACAGTCCTAGCTGCCACTACGATGTAGCCCTGTGAGACCCTGGGAAGAGAACACAGTTAACCCATTTCTGGATCCTCACCTGTGAAAACTGTAAGATAATAAATTTATATTGTTTTAAGCCACCAAGTTTGTGATAATTTGTTATGCAGCAACCAAAAACTAATACAGTTTTTAATTTATATGTACTTTGGTTTTCCACACTTTGGTTGCACAGGATGAATTATCAGGGATAGTTTAACATCAGTGGAAGGAATTACCTTCCTGACTCTGATGCTATCATGAGTGAGGCATTTGTTATAGGATTCTGATTTCTTTGTTACAGAAGTTTATCCCTTGGAGCAAAGAAACACATGCTATCCATTAGGGTGGGAACTTTTTCAGAAAATAGACAACATACCTGCCCATGATTTTAAGCACAGCATGGCAGTAGAACAGTGCTTTCATCTTGTCATGGCTGGATTTGTTCTTAGTGTTGATATGAATGGTGAAAGAATTACCAAGAAGGGAGATGACACCTTGGCAGGGTTGGAAAACAGCACATCCTCTGGTGGGCACCATTGGAGAACGATCCTTCCTGGCTTAGGTAGGTGGAATTACTAAAACAGCTGAGAGGTGAAGAGTTAGATTTTATGTAGTTTCAGGGTGCCTTAACTGTTCCTTAATGACCCAGACTGTCATCATTATGAATCTTAGGTAAAATTTATGCTCACGTACAGGGATATTTTGAAACCATGATTAGTACTGCTTTCTTCAGTGCCAGATTTCCTGTCACTGACCTGCATTTTGTGCTAAGTCTGTTTTGCATGCTAGTAGAGGCAGCAGTGAGCATGGGTTGAAGGGAAAATGTGCCAGGTCCTGTGCTGAGCAGTCATTTCACCTATCATCTGGACATCCTGACCTAGGAGGGTCCTGTCTTCACCTCTGCACCTACCTCTCCCAATCGTGTCCTTCTGCATTTCTCATTGACCATGTCTACTCTGTGGTGGGTCAAGAAGTCACATTATCAAGACTGTGTAAACTCTTCATTGAAGTTTGACTTAGAAACAAACACGCAAAATCATGTGTCCATTTGAATCACCTACCTCTCCCAATCGTGTCCTTCTGCATTTCTCATTGACCATGTCTACTCTGTGGTGGGTAGGTTAATTATTTGTGTGACATATACTATATATTATATATCCCACATTATCAAGACTGTGTAAACTCTTCATTGAAGTTTGACTTAGAAACAAACACGCAAAATCATGTGTCCAGTTTGAATCCAAATCATGTGTCCATTTGAATCATATTTACAAAGGAATACATCTTGTAACCAACATCCAGGTAAAGAAACAGAATATTCTAGTCTCAGAAGTTCCCCTGGTGTCCCCTCTTGGCCACTGCTCTACCTTTGAAAGGTAACCATTATTCTGATTTCTATCTACATAGGCTATTTTGAGCGTTTCTGAAACTTACACAAATGGAATCTCACAAAATGTTTTCTGTCTGGCTTCTTAACATTGTTTGTGATACTCATCTGTGGGGTTTTCTGTAGCTGTGGTTTGTTCATTCTTGTTATTATATATTATTGTATGCATATATGGCAGTTTACCCATTCTCCACTTCATGGACATTTGGGTAGCTTGCAGGTTTTTTGTTTTGTTTTAAATAGTGCTGCTATGAACACTTTGAACATGTCTTGGTGAACATATCTGTGCGTAGTGCAGAGGTCAGCACACTGCTGCTGTAAAGGGCTAGATGGTAAACAGTTCCTTCTTCTTGGTTCCTACCACCTGTGTCACAAGTACTCAACTCTGCTACAGTAGCACAAAGCAGAGATAGATGACACGTAAATGAATGAACATGGACTGTGTATTCCAAAAAAGACTAACAGGTACGAAATTATGCTATCTACGCTAAGTGAATCATTGTGCATTACATGCGTGTATTGAAATAACACACTTTTAAATATGTACAAGTAAATGTTAAAGTAAAAAAAAAATAGAAATTTGAATTTCATATACTTTCAATGTATAACCAGGTAGTATTCTTCAGATTTTTTTGACCATCTAAAAATGTAGAAATTGTTCTTAATACTTGAGGCGTATAAAAATAGACAGCCAGCCTGATTTGGCCTGCAGCTGTAGTTCGCCAACCCCTGCCATAGGGTCTGGGGGTGGAACTGCTGGGTCACATGGTGAAGATATTATTTAACTATGGAAGATGCTGCCAACCAGTTTTCCAAACTGGTTATATCCAGTTTACAATGTATAAATAGTCCTTTAATGAGTAAAGGTTGTGGGATTTAGTGCTTGGATTTTGTGATGGCTTAGAAAAGAGTTTGCTTCCTTTTGAGTCTGACTGGTTGTGGTTGTGAGAAGTCACATGTTTAGATCACTGGTTTGCACTGCATGCGTTAGCAAAAATAATTGAAGTGTGTGATTGGGAAGTGTTGCACGTGCTCCTTATATTTGGTTTACTGCCTTACTGTTAATGGACCAGATCAGCAAACACAATTTATTTTTTTATCTTGAATTTCATGTTTCTTGACAAATTCTATAATCTTAGACACATATGCTTTACTTATAAAAAGCTTTCAAATGTAATTTCTCTTTTTAAAATGGATTGTGCTTCTTATTTTAATAAACTATTGGGGCCATGTGCAGTCAGCATTCAAAATTATATTTGGGCTTTGGAAAGTCCTCTCCTGCATAATCTGAGTTGAATGTGCCCTTTTGATTTACTACACAATTTATCTTGCTAAAGGTATATTAATAATGTTTCAAAGCATAATGTATCACTTACAGGAATACTTGGGTAAAATATTGTTTACCATAAGAGTATTTATACAACCAAGATATGCATTTATATTTTTGCCAAGTTGATTGGGGGAGGAAGAGCTGGTCATTTGGGATCCTTTGGGTTGGTGTTCATATAAAGTGTGCTGTGTTATAAATGACATGAACGCTCAAAGGGGCAGGACTTGAGTGGCAGATGGTTTTGGAAAGTATTAACTTGTTGGGTTCACAGAGAACAGTTTATTTAGTCATCTGGCAAGTGTCCAGGTTGGGCTTTCCCTCTCTTCTGGGCTTTCCTTCCTTTTCCCCTGCATGGCCCGGGCAGAAACTCTTCTGTACTCATGTGTGCTCTTGACTCACTGCTCATTTGTAAGCAGCTGCTTGAACAGTTTGACTCATTAGATGTATTTGGGTTTAGTGATTGGGATGGATATTTGGTTAATAGAGGAAGTGAGGGGTAATGCTCTCTATTCTACAGAAAAAGCAGATTTTATTAGTAACTAGGAGAAGCAGGAGCCTGTTCATCAGGGCCTGGTCTTTACTTACCTACCACCAGCATGCTTCACCATGGGGAGTGTACACCTTTCAGAAGGAAATTGTGGGAAGCTGGAATGGAAGTTTCTCCCTTTTCTTTTCTTTTTCTTCTTCTTCCCTTTTTTTGTCCTTCTTTCCCTTCATCCTCCGCCCCCCCTCCCCGTTTCTTTTTTCTGAATTCCCTTCTGATAATGATACTGGCTCAAGTGGCTGAGAAACAGATGAAGTCTCTGCACCAAATCTGGGAGTTAACCTGCAACCTCCTTTCACCTGTTACAGAAGACCTCCTGTTGCTTTTTTCCTCACTTCTATTCTAGGTGAAAGCAGCTTGCGAAAAAGGTGAAAGGGAGGCCCTTTGCCTTAATGTTTATTTATTTCCTTTGTCATTAAAAGAGCTAGGAATCCAGATGTTGTGTGACATTACAGCATCATGCCAAGGCACTCTTAGAATTTTAAATTTCATTTTCTCAAGTCTGTTCCTAATGTTTGTGAAGGATGGTAGATTTTTACTGAAAATAGTAAATAGGTCTTTCAAGTGTGATTTCTGCTAATAGAAAGGTGGCTGAAAGTTCTTTTGGCTTCCAGACATCTGCAGATTTTCCTAATTGAGGGCTTTTGGAAAAGGGCCTCTGGGCTTTCATTTTTGGCTGATGGATTTTTGTTTTTTCTGTTTCATCATGTTAGAGTTCCATCTTCAGAGTGTTATATAACATACAAAAAAACTCAGTCCTGGAGACATACTTAAGATGAAGTCAAAAACACATTTTAAATAAATTGAAATAAATTAAGTAAAATAAGTTTTAAAAAATGTATATGCAAGTATGCCTCTTTGTTTTTATAATCTTTATTACTTGCATTGCATTATTTCGATTACAAGTATGTCTGTTGCTGAAAATTTGGAGAGTCAAATAGTATAAAGAAAAAAGTTACCCAGAGATAATTTCTGATTGTCTTTTGGAGTATGCATGGGACGTCTCTGTCAGGCTCCATCTGTCTCTTTTCTTCATTCTCATGTTTATTTATTGTATTTATGATGTAATCTGTATTGTAAATATATATTATATGTTACATACATATGTATATACTAATATATGTCAACACACACATACGTGCATGCACATACACACTGCTATGGACTGAATTGTGTGCCTCCAAAATTAGTATATTGAAGCACTAACTCTCAATGTGACAGTGTTTGGAGATAGAATAGGGCCTTTGGGAGGTAAAGTTAAATGCGTTTATAGGGTTAGGGCCTCATCTATAGTACTGGTGGCCTTATAAGAAGAAGAGGAGGAAGAGATCTCTCTCTCTCCCTCGCCTCCCTTCCACTCTCCCCCTTTCCCTCTGTCTCTCTCCCCTCTATCTCTCCCCTGTAGGCACTTTCCTTAGGGACAACCACATGAGCACACAGTGAGATGGCAGAGGCCTCAGAATGAAACTTACCTTGCCAGCACCCTGATATTGGACTTTCCAGCCTCCACAACTGTGAGAAATAAATTTCTGTTGTTAAAGCCACTCAGTCTATGGTATTTTGTTATGGAAGTCAGAGCAGAGGACTACTATCTATATACATATGTATATGAGGGTACTTCAAAAAGTTCATGGAAAGATTTGTATTATCTTTCAATTCTGTTTTTCCACAAACTCTTTGAAGTACACTTGCGTACACACTCACACTCTCTCACACTTTAAAACAGAAACTGAGGTCATTTTCTATGTAATCTAGTAGACAGTTTTCAGTTGTCTGATTATTTATTATCATAAATCATGCTGTGATGGATATTATAGTTTTTTCCTAATGTGTACTGCATTTAACTTCAAGTTTAACTTCCTAATGTATACAACATTTAAGACAAGTTTGACTTCTTCTGTCATGATTTAAAGCTCTATTTTCTTTTAA
>NW_007731157.1:26671-27537 GCF_000696425.1 Galeopterus variegatus | reverse complement strand
TAGACAGTTTTCAGTTGTCTGATTATTTATTATCATAAATCATGCTGTGATGGATATTATATTTTTTTCCTAATGTGTACTGCATTTAACTTCAAGTTTAACTTCCTAATGTGTACAACATTTAAGACAAGTTTGACTTCTTCTGTCATGATTTAAAGCTCTATTTTCTTTTAAACATAGCCATGATAGTGATACCTCAGTTTATTGAGCTTTGATGGGGTTTTCTTTACCTTTTTAATTTCTCCTAATTTAGGTAGGCTTAGAAGACGCATAACAGAGATTATGTGAATGATCAGCACAGCAAAAGTGGATGGTTACAAGTGAGGGTGCGGGTGTAAAACATGAAAAGGCATGAGCTTTTTGTGTGGGCTATAGGGGACGGCATGACGAAGTGTGACCACATGGCTTTTGGGGAACTTCTCTTCTAGGTTAGCAGCTACCCAGTTAACTGTGTGGTTTCAGCAAACGATGTCATCCCCTTAAGGTTCAGTTGTCTTATCTCTGAAGCTGGGGGGCTGGAAGGGGCTTGGTAATAACACCTGCTTCACAGGCATGCTCTGAAGTCCAGCCATGAAGCACTGTGAATGTGCTTCATCTGTGACATTAGTGGGTGACTGACTACACAGAGACCACTTTTTGTTCCTGGTTCTAGACCATTCCAGATTGCTGAGTCTGTGAGATAATTGTATTCTGGGTAGGGGAGGAATTGCCTTTGACCCTGGCTTCTGCCTTTGTAAAGTGAATCTAATGATACTGACTCCCTTGAAAAAATGGTGTGAAGCTAATTCATTACATTGCCCAAAGGAAGAAAACAACAGCCTTCCTTACTTATTGTTGCTTTGCCCCCATGGATTTGTCACCCCTCT
>NW_007731157.1:22296-25065 GCF_000696425.1 Galeopterus variegatus | reverse complement strand
AATAGAGGTGCTGGTTTTTCGGTGGATACAGAAAATTATGGCACAACCCTGGATGCAAAATACCTGGGAGTTTAAAGCTATGCCCAGGCTCTGCCCCTGAGATGCTCATTTAAAGGACCTAATGTTGGCTTAGACATGGCACGGCACTTTTTAAAAGTCCCTTGGGTAATCAATCCACTGGTTCATGTTTGACTAAGTGATGCAGGGAAGTAAAGCCACTGGTCCATGTTTGACTAAGATCCGTGATTGGACCTGGTAACTGTGGTTAATGCAGAGAAAGGGGCCACAGTGGCCACAAGTAGGTTCTAAATGATTCCTGGAGGAGGGGCTGTCCCAAGAGGATATTGTCACTTGAGCAAAGTCTGGGAGGTGGATATGAGCGTGAAGTATTTTTGTGGGTGAGAAACAAAAATAGGCCAGCTTTATAAGACCAGATTTTAAGGCCAATGTCAGATTGACACTTTTCTGGGTTACACCTTTGCACTTGAAGTAATCCTTTCACTTAGCTTTCTTACCTTGTCTTAACATTCATACTATATGGAAAATGTCCTTGTACAATCTTCTGGTGAACCCTCCTGAATAATTTGGGCTTCCATTTAGGTCAAATATATTAAAGTACTTATGATCACAAGATCCTGTTGTACTTAAAAAGTCTAGTTAAATATCAATGTGAGGAAATTTGCTCTTGCATATTTTCACAAGTAATTTCTTTAATTGGTATTATACATTTTGCATAATTTAAATACCAACATCTGCATGATTTGCTCAGCCAGCACAAAAGACTTTTCATCAGAAAGATCTACACAGCATCTTCTCTGAACTGTGTGCCAACAGTTAGCTGTCTGGCATTCAAATAAAGAATGATGTTTCTGCAGTGGGAAGTGTAGTGGAAATTGAACTGCCCCAAGAATTTCTGTTTATTAAAAGGACGATATTAATTATATTTACTGTTTAGGGGATGACTGCCAGTAATGCCAGGAAATTTAGGTTTGTTAGTACCATAGAGCAGGTGGTAACCAGGCCCTTCTCTTCATAGTTCCACCCTGGTGAGTCCTGGGACAACTCACCATTTGTTCTAAATGTGTTTCTTTGACCACAGGTAC
The DNA here is from genome assembly GCF_000696425.1 of Galeopterus variegatus. Classification (NCBI taxonomy): domain Eukaryota; kingdom Metazoa; phylum Chordata; class Mammalia; order Dermoptera; family Cynocephalidae; genus Galeopterus; species Galeopterus variegatus. The sequence goes on along the minus strand of NW_007731157.1, from coordinate 23,962 downwards.
TGTAATATAGATTATATTAAAGTCATAGAAAAAGCAAGGGTTTCGCATTCCTAGTTAGATTCTATGCTGTCATAGGTGCCAATCTGATATGAACTTTGTGATGCTAGGCACAGGTTTTTTTTGACACTTATTAAATTATTTATGACGGTCTATTAGAATCAAATCTTAACATTTTAACAAGACTCTTATTAGCTTCTACTTATTCTGGTCATATTAACATATATTTTTGAGTTAAGAGCTGCTTCTGCCCGGCAAGGAACATAAAAACAAGACTGATGAGAGACAGTCCTGGGCTTGGATACCGTTCAGTAGTTTGGCTGTTGCTGACCTCTTCCTGGTTTCTCCTTCCCTCGGCTTGACATGTTGGCCTGGACCCAGTGTTTGCTTTCGGGGTGGGGGGGGGGGGCAGGGGACAGACTGACAATAAACTAATGTATGATTAAGATGATTTTGATGATTTTCATAGCCTTGGGTGCTCTGAAGACAGACAGTAAGCCAGGTGGAGTGATGGAGTTTGCCTGGTTATAGGGGCGGAGAGACTTGAGGTAGGCTTGGTCTGAACAAAGACCTTGTCCTCACTCTCACTGGTGCTCCTGACCTGCACGAGAACAGGCAACGTGTGCGATAAGAGCAGATTGACAAGAAGGGGAAGGTCACAGAGATGTAGGGGGACAACTGTCCAGGCAGATGAAACAGCATATGGGGAGGACCTGCAGTGGGAATGGGGAGGCCGCTGTGGCCAGAGTGCTGTGAATAAGTAGAGAATGGAGGGGCGATGGGGTTGGAAAGGTGGGCAGGGGCAAGATTAAGTGAGATGTGGGGGCCATTTTATTCTAAATGTGTGGGAGACCATTGTAGGATTTTATGCATGGTCTCTTGATATTTTGAAAAGATAAAGAGAATAGATTGCAGGATGGTGAAAGCAGAAACAGATAGACCAGTCGGGTTCGTCTCTAGGCAGGATGCAGAGGTATCTGGGACCAGGGCAGTAGCAGTGGAGGCAGAAAGTCATGGATGATTCAGACCATATCATGCAGGTAGAGCTGATTGGACTTACTGATTGGTCTGGCTGTGCAGTTCAAGGCACAGAGAGGGGTCCAGGGTGATTTCCATGTTGACCCACTTGATTATTTCTCTTATTTTCAGCCTGTGGATTGTTAACGCTGCCTTCCCAACTAAACCTCCTTTTTTCTGGAGCCTTGTTCTGGTAGAGGCTGATCCCCGATAGATTTCCAACCCTTACCTTTCACAGACTGTTCTTTCCTTTTTCTTTTTTGTTGTGTTTTATTTAAAATTTGATTATGATTCAAAAGGCATAATTAACAGAGAATTCGCATGAAGGATCACATATTACCAAGCAGCTTTGTCGGGACAGAGAATATGTTAATCGCCTGCAAATTCTGTTTTTGTGCACTTCATCTTTCTTTCTGGGAACACAGCAAAAATTAAAAGTTATCTCCTGGAGGAGTGTGAAGGAGATCCTTGCCCCTTTTCATCACAGCTTGCTCAGGTTGCGTGGACAAAAGGAGAGGAAGACAGGATGCTAGTGGAGCAGCTGACACACAGCTCCGGTGACTTCCCAGTAATCTTGGTGACTGCTTCCTTTCTCTGTTAGAAGGACAAAATTCTTTCTACATGGAAAAGAATATACGGTAGTCCCCCTTAT
>NW_007731157.1:16800-22186 GCF_000696425.1 Galeopterus variegatus | reverse complement strand
TAGATTTCCAACCCTTACCTTTCACAGACTGTTCTTTCCTTTTTCTTTTTTGTTGTGTTTTATTTAAAATTTGATTATGATTCAAAAGGCATAATTAACAGAGAATTCGCATGAAGGATCACATATTACCAACAGCTTTGTCGGGACAGAGAATATGTTAATCACCTGCAAATTCTGTTTTTGTGCACTTCATCTTTCTTTCTGGGAACACAGCAAAAATTAAAAGTTATCTCCTGGAGGAGTGTGAAGGAGATCCTTGCCCCTTTTCATCACAGCTTGCTCAGGTTGCGTGGACAAAAGGAGAGGAAGACAGGATGCTAGTGGAGCAGCTGACACACAGCTCCGGTGACTTCCCAGTAATCTTGGTGACTGCTTCCTTTCTCTGTTAGAAGGACAAAATTCTTTCTACATGGAAAAGAATATACGGTAGTCCCCCTTATGTGCGGAGAATATGTTCCGAGATCCCTAGGGGATGCCTGAAACTGCAAAGTGTGCTGAACCCCTTACATACTATGTTTTTTTCCTATACATACATACCTATGTTTTTTCCTTTATCATACAAACCTATGATAAAGTTTAATTTATAAATTAGGCATAGTAAGAGATTAACAACAATAACTAATAATAAAATAGAACAATTATAAGATATATTGTAATATGAGTTATGTGAATGTGGTCTGTCTCACATTACCTTATGGTAATCTGCTCACTTGCTTTTGGACCATGGGTGACTGTGGATACGTGAAATTGCAGAAAAAGACAAACAACGGGGAAAGAGATACAAGAACAGTAGCATTGGCTGAATGCCAGCTTGTGGTTTACTTTCAGGATTTCAGAGCTAATTGATTTGTGATAAAGTCACTATTTAGCATTTGTGTATTATTAAAAAAATGTAAGTTATAGACAACTCTTGCTAGTCAAATTGATGAGTGATTTTTAACAAGTAAACAACATCTACTTACTGAGTTGCCTGGAAAGTATTACAAGGAAAGTCAGGATTCCCTTCCCACCCCCAGCAATAAAAATCTTTTGGCATTTATCAGATTTTCTTGAAACTCTTCAGTTTCCATATTTCTTGTTAAGAGGAGTAAAATGGTTGAGGGGAATGTTTGTACTTAAGGTCAGTCAACCTACACTATTTATCACAGTGTCCATCTCCCTCTGTAGTGTCTCTCAGCTGTTTCTTGCTTTCTAATCCCATCTCCCTTTCCCTCTATTTCTGTTCATTCTGCATATTCTTGCCAGATCCAAGATACTTCTGAAGTATCAACCAATTGCCATTTCAGACCATATTTCTAGGTAGATCAGCTAAACTGGATATTCAGTGGTTCTTTGTATATATGCCCATGTTTTCAGCCTCTGTATCTTTGCCCAAGAAATCTCTCAAACCTGGAGCACCCCTTATTTTCTTCCTTCCTTTTTATAGCCTGTTGAAATCCTATTCTTGACTTCAGTGTTAAAAAGACAGTTGGAAACGACATCATAGATTTCAGAGAAATGAGGAAATAATAAAAAGCAAATGAACATGCAAGCCTGCAATGGCAGTGCTGCCATGAAATCACTGAGAGGAAGCCTGGGAGAAAAAGCTCCTGAGCTGGGAACCAGGAGCAGGGAAGATTGTGAAAGGGGTGTTCCTAAAACTGCACCTCAGAAGCTGAATCCGTGAGAAACTCTCCCCAGTACCCTCAAATCTGGGGAGGAACAAATTGATTTTCCTGTTTTTATCGAAGAGTCATAGCCATGGCCAGTGGTGGTAACTGGAATAAAGTGAAAAGCAGAGCTGACTCTATTGTGAGTGAAGGCCTGTAGAAACAACGAGAGGCTGGAAAGATCCTTCCCAAGCAGGAGGAGGAACCCGGTAAGAGAGGTAGGCAGCCAGGAGCTCACACAGAGGCTTTCTCGTGCCTCCGTCGAGATTTGCTGGCCCTCTGTCATTCCATCTGGCCAGAGAAAAGTGGGTTGAATGCAGACTACTCAGCCTTCTGACCAGAAAGATCACAGATATGGCAGGACAAGAGTTAACAGTTGCCTATGCTGTGTTAGAGCATATGGAATTTCTGGACAGACACAACTTAGCAGATGTAAGATGAAAAGAAGCAGGGCAATTATATACCATAACTGTACCTATCGAGACTACTCAGCCTTCTGACCAGAAAGATCACAGATATGGCAGGACAAGAGTTAACAGTTGCTTATGCTGTGTTAGAGCATATGGAATTTCTGGACAGACACAACTTAGCACATGTAAGATGAAAAGAAGCAGGGCAATTATATACCATAACTGTACCTATCGATGGATAGATGGGTGGTCAGATGGGAAGACAGAGGAAGAGAAAGAAAAGTGATTATTGTTTTTTGCAAAAGAAAAAAAAAATCATCCCAGTCTAGATGAAAATATTCCTCAAAGCATAGAAGGGAATTCCTTACAATTGTTTCATTCTGTGTAACAAGTTAATGAGAAACATGAATTTAATAAACAAAACAAGATGATAATAAAAAGCAGAATGAGATGAAAAAAGGGAGATGACAGACCTAAAGAAAGACTTTGAGGTCCAAAACAACATCATTGCAGGACTAATAAATAAAATTAGAAACATCAAGGAAAAGAATAGATGCCACTGAAAAACCAAGTTACTGAGAGTAAAGGCTCGATAATCTCAGTGAACACAAATGAAGTGATCAAGCATTAAAGCCCTCAGAAGCTAAAATGTACAGATGACAGAGACGATGTAATCTAAGGATAATTGGTGTTCCCGAAGTAGACAGTCACCAAATGAAACAGAAAATGGAAAATAAAACAAGACAATTTTTGTGAAATGAAAAATAACTAAACAAAAGAACTGAGTCTGCAGATTAGGAGAATGCATGGTATTCCAGAAAAACAGAGAGTACAGAATGTTCAATTTTTAGTTCTATCCTAATGAAGTTATTGAATTTCAAGGAGAAAGGAGAAAACCAAATTATCTGCCATGGATTAAGAGTCAGACTAGCTTAATATTTCCTTAGAGCAGCATACAATTTCTGAAGACAGAGGAGCCACATCTTCAACATTCTGCGGGAAAGGCAGTATAACCCCAGCATGTGGCCCTAAATTGCCATGGCTGCGATGCCATTCAGGTGTAAAGACAGGAGGCGGAAGTCCCCAAACGGGTACAAACTCAAGCAATGTTTCTTAAAACCAAAACACATATGAAAAAAATACATATGCAGTGAATGTGTTTTATAATGTCTTTTCTTAAGAGGATATTTTAGGAAATACCTCTTGTAATGGAGAAACATTTTGTTGAAATTCAACAAACATTTTAGTTTCTTTTAATTTAAATAAAATCACATACAATTAGTTTTAAACAAAAAGTAGCTTTGCTGGAGGATGATTTTATTTTTTATAAAAGTTTTCCTGTCTCCCCAACTTCCTTTGTCCCTCCTCATACCCACACTGGGCATGTGCTCCCAGTCCCGATCATGGCACCCCTTCGTCCCCCTACGTCTGCTGTGTTTGTAGTTGGGATTGCAGAAATTAACCGCACATATGATGTGAGTCAACTCTACAAAATTCTGCTAGTTAGTGAAATATTTAATTCTGTGTAGCATAAATTTCTACAAAAAGATTCTGACATTTAATTCTTGGCTCGTGGGGAAAAAAAAAATCCACTTCCAAATCACTCTTTATGGTGATTTTCATGAGTCAGCACTTATAGAGTGACTGCTTCTGTATGTCTGGTGCAGCTGTATTCACCTAACTTACTCAATGTGAGGAAACAGTTTCTACTCTTAGAGAGATCTTAGTTTAGGTGGAGTGGACACATTGCCAAAATTTCCCTATTTTTCCCCAAGCAAGATCTAGCTCCCAGGTAGGCTTCCCAAGAGGAAAAAAAAGCTCAATGTGAGGAAACAGTTTCTACTCTTAGAGAGATCTTAGTTTAGGTGGAGTGGACACATGGCCAAAATTTCCCTATTTTTCCCCAAGCAAGATCTAGCTCCCAGGTAGGCTTCCCAAGAGGAAAAAAAAATAGGTTTTTCTTGTTAAGTTTTTGTATTGGTTTTTCCCTATTCATTTTTTCCAGAAAGTTGTTGAGTTTTATAAGGCACAGTGCTAGACATGAAGGATGGAGCTGTGATTAAAAGAGGTAGAATCCCTGTCAATTAAATAAACAATTATGGTGGTTACTTGAGACTTTCCCAACAAGCCAAGACCTCCTTTGGTCATTTCCCCTGGAATCTGGGCAGCCCTGCTTGCAAATCACAGGAGCCACCGGAATGTGGCAGAAATGATTCTGTGACAGCCCTGGCAGTGGACACATGTTTTAAATTCAGAGGCATTTTACCTGAATATGTAGGTGTCTGGAGGTTGAAGAGAAACATATTGGGCATATTATTTGCAAATGTAGTGAACATAAAGTAAAATGTTTAAAATAAGCTCATCGTATGTATGACCCTTTTAGTCAGTCTGTAGCTTCCTTTTTATCCAAATAAGCTTGGTTGCCGAAAGCTTTATTCCAAAGCAGAATGCGTGCAGCTATGCATATTTACCTCTTTGTTTCTTTGGGACCCAGTGTGCCTGGAGTTGGGGGAGGACGGCCAGCTCTGCTATGTTACATATTCCATCTCATCTAAGAGGTGTTTCATAAATTATGTATAACAGTAGATGCCACCCAATAAATATTTTATGCGTGATAGATATTTTTGTTTGAAATTACTTTTTCACTTGAGCAATGATTTAAACCCTCATTTTCAGTTTTATGAGGTGACACTTTTATAATATCATGTAGTTGAATGCAGCTTGAATGTCACAGAGCTTTAGGGCAGCATTAATCATAAATTCATCTACCCCCACTGCCAATCCTGGAAGAAATTCTCAATGCAGGTTTTACCCATTATATGTATGGAAGTGTATGAGAGTATGTCCTTATGTGTGTGCGTGCATATGCGTGTGTGTGTGTGTGTGTACATGCTGGGGGGGGGTGGGAACAAGTAATGCTTTTGACCTAATGGCTCTGAAGTTATGAATTTCCAATGCTTTTCAAAATCTATGAACTTATTTCAAGGAAGAAAAAAAAATGTTTTTTAATGGCTTATAAAGAAAAAAAAAAAATTAAAGTAAATTGGGATGTAGTCCAAAGCAATCAATCTCTCTAGTTTGAGTAGGAGCTATTAAAGTTTAAAATATTGCCTTGAGGGGAGGTTATTGTCCACTTTTGTGCCAAATGAAAATGCGTGTGCCTCTGGACTGTAAGAACAGTTGCTCTCTTTTCCACATGGACCTGGAGGCCTAGAACACGTTGTTACCATGGGGCTACTGACCATGTGTGCAGTACTGTCACAGTTCAGAGCTAGAGACCTTCCAGGGGGACATTTTTTAATGAATGGAGCTGTGTGATTAAATTCT
>NW_007731157.1:12367-16320 GCF_000696425.1 Galeopterus variegatus | reverse complement strand
CAGAGCTAGAGACCTTCCAGGGGGACATTTTTTAATGAATGGAGCTGTGTGATTAAATTCTCCATGTAATATATATATATATATTTTTTTTTGTCTTTTTCTGTGTCCGGCAACGTATCGCAACCCTCAGTGTCGCCCCCGTACCGGACCAGGACCGGCAACGGGATCGCAACCCTCGGTGTTGCCCCCGCGCCTCGCTCAGCCAGTGAGCGGGAACCGGTCTGCATGTGGGATCTGAACCCTCGGCGGGAGCGCCGCCACGCTTCCCAAGCGGTGCACTAGCGCAGTGCGCCACTGGGCCGGCCCCGTAATATATATTTTTTTAAAAAAATGTGTATTTCCCACTTCTGCTTGAATTCCAAGGGCAGAAGGAAAACCATGAAATCTACCAGTCTCCGAGAAGTAGGAGGAGGAGTGGTTGGTTTCTGTAGACTGCTCCTTTCAGCCAAGATTTGCACAGGCCTGGCTATAGTAAATCAAGGTTACTGAAGTCTCCAACCTCAAAGGCTGAGGCTCTGAGCCGTGGAATGGGAGCCTGGCTGATAAGAGTAGTAATTGAAGACTAATGATATGCTTCATTTCCTTTTCTTGAATCTAAGTTATACATTGGTCATTTTTTCTGTGTGTCTATGTAATGGTTGTTATATCAAATTGCTTTCTTTCAAGTGGTGATTTATGGGTTTTTTTGGTTTTTTTTTTTTTTTAACTCATCTTTTTTTTGCCACATCATTCCATGGCCCTCCTGCATGACTGCAGGTCTGTGGGTGTGCATGAGACTTAAATGTCTGCAGAGTGAAGGCCTAAAGGACTTCTCTCTCTCCACCACCCTGCCCCAGAAATTCTTAAAAGCTCCCTTTTCTGCAAGGTTTGAGTTTTGCTTTAATGGTCTTATACAAGCTTGAGAAGTTATGAATCGTTTTTCTAGAGAATGACAGACTTTGTAGGTTGTTTTAATATTTAAATGATACAAAGTACATTTAATCATTTCAGGAATGTAAGGAATAGGGATTATGTTTCTGGCAGTGCTGGGTTTTGGAGTTACAGAGATGCATTTTGGTCACTACTGTCTGATTGCAGGGGTCAGGGAGGGGAAGAGATTCACCAGGAGGGTCCCTAAACAGGAGCCCCAGGTTATAGCTTGAAACTTGCTCACCTATCTCTCCCATCACACCTACAACCACAGAGCACAGTGTTGGGCTCTTGGATGTGACTCAGTCTGAGCCCAACCTCAAAACTGAAATTTTCACCTCCCAGTCATCTGAAGTATGTCTGCTTCCCACTTCAGACTTCCCTAGAAGCCAGATTTTATTTTTTATTTTTTATTTTTATTTTTATTTTTTTTTCCTTTTTGTCTTTTTTCGTGACCGGTAACGGGATCGCAATCCTCGGTGTCGCGCCCGCACCGCGCTCAACCAGTGAGCAGACCGGTCTCTATATGGGATCCGAACCCTCGGCGGGAGCGCTGCCCTCTACCGAGTGCGCCACCGGGCTGGCCCAAGATTTTAGAGACCTTTTGTCCTGGGCCAGATGTCTTAATATCAGGCATGCCAGTCTCTTCCCTGAGGGGTGGCCTCTGACCCTCGTTCTTCTGAACTCTGTCTACTCTCTCATTCATTCATCTTATACCTCTAATTGAGTAGCTACCTTGTCTCACACATGACATTAGGCACTGGCTACATTCTAGTCAGGAGACAGGTAATAAACGTGTATCTGTGTAATATTTGCAATAGCAATAACTGCCAAGGAGAGAAACAAATCAGCAGGAGGAGAGTTGGTGATTGCTATTTTGTATGGGCTGATGGGGAGGGTGGCTTTTGAGCAGAGATCTGAGGGAGGTAAGGGGCTAAGTTATGTATATATGTAGGGTGAAACTTCTCAACTGGGCCGATTTTGTCCCCCAGAGGGCATTTGGCAATGTGTGGGGACATTTTTGATTGTCACAGCCCTGTGGGAGGGGTAGTGTGCTAGTAGTCTCTAATGGGTAGAGGCAGGGATGCTGCCAAACATCCTGCAGTGCATAAGAATGAAAAATTATCTGGTCCAAAATGTCAAGTAGTGTGGAGGTCGAGAAGCTCAGGGGACAGGAGGAATAGTGGGGACAGGAGAAACAGCAGTCACAGAAGCAGAAGGAACTGTAGCGAGTAAGGCCCTGAGATTGGGGCAGGCTGGCAAGTGTGAGGGGCAGCAGGAGCAGGATCCCTAGAGAGCAGTGAGCAGAGGGGCAATGGCAGGGGATGAGAGCGGGAGGTTGGCAGGGGATGAGACCATGTAGAATTTTGTAGAACATTACAGAGACTTTGGTTTCCATCTCAGTGAGATGGGAGGCCATTTAAAGGATCTGAGCAGAGGAGACCCCTGCCCCTACATCCCTCTGGCTGCTGAGTTGAGCATATGTTAGAGGAGGCGTAAGTGGTGGCCTGGATCATTGCAGTAATCCAGGTGAAGGTGGTGATGGTTTGGGCTAGGGAGGAGTGGTGCAGGTGGTTTGATGTTACCAGATTTGAGGAATATTTTGAAGGTAGAGTCAACATTAAATATGTGGAGTTTGGAAAATGAAAGGAGTGAAGTATAGCCATTTTTTTAAAAAAAATCTGAACAACTGTAAGGACGGTTGGCATTTACTGAGATGGGGTAGTCTGCGGGTTTGGGAGGCAGGGGGATAAAGGCCAGTTTTATTAATGTGTTAAGTTGGAGCTGCCTGTTTGGCATCCCCACAGGTATACACATGAGCATGGAATTTAAGGGGCAGGTCTGCCCTGGAGATTTAAATTGGAGAGTTGTCAGCATATAGATGTCAGGTAAAGTCAAGAGACAGGATGAGATCATCAAGGGAATGAGTGTAGACAGAGAAAAGTCCCAAGGTTGAGAGCCTCCATGGAGTGCATTCAAGAGGGAATGAGAGGGAGGAATTGGAGAACTGTAAGTAGAGGGAACTTTTTGTAGGTAACTTTCTCTAAAGGGCCAGAGAAATTGGAGGGAGATGCAAGGCCAAGGGATGTGGTGGTGGTGGTGGGAGAACTATAGCAGATTTGTCTATAGGTGGGAATGAGCCAGTAGATAGGAGAAGTTGGTGATGCAGGGGACTGAGGGTCAGGTACCTCTGGTGCAGGGGTAGCTCATGCACAGGGAAGGGTTCCACTCAGGAACACGCACAGTTCCACAATGGTAACTGGACAGAAAAGCCAACAATNTGGAGAAGTTGGTGATGCAGGGGACTGAGGGTCAGGTACCTCTGGTGCAGGGGTAGCTCATGCACAGGGAAAGGTTCCACTCAGGAACACGCACAGTTCCACAATGGTAACTGGACAGAAAAGCCAACAATTAAGGAGACACTGGATATTAAATGAAATGAAGGTTCTGAAGTGGGAGAAACATTACTTTGCAGCTGAGTGGTCCTAGAACTTCATAAGGAAGATGGTTTAAGATTGGCCTTGAAGAGGTTATATATCAGGCAGTATGTTTAATTCATTTTATGTTGAGCTTTTTATATGTTCCAAGGTCACTTTGCCTACCATCTGTGAGGATCTCAACAAGAAGTTTAAGGTCCATTTTTCTTGCAGTTTTTTAGATGAGAGATAAAATATTGCTCATTTTTAACAATCTAAAGAATGCCTATTATGAAGTTTTCTTTCCCCAGAGTAACCTTTTCCTTTTCTTTTCCTCCTGATTTCAGGAACAAACTCTAGCCCTTCGGAAGGAAGGGATTGGAGTCGTTCTGGATTCCGAATTGCCTCATTTGATTGGCATTGATGATGACCTTCTGAGTACTGGAATCATCTTATATCACTTGAAGGTAGAAACTGCTTGTTCTAATTTTGTTTCCGCTTTTCCCGTTAGACACTGGCAAGGTTTATTATAATACTCTAAGGTCACAAGCACAGCTATTAAAAATTTAAAAATAGGGCCGGCCCGGTGGCGCACTGGATAGTGCGCCGCTTGGGAAGCACGGCGGC
>NW_007731157.1:7269-11474 GCF_000696425.1 Galeopterus variegatus | reverse complement strand
GAATCATCTTATATCACTTGAAGGTAGAAACTGCTTGTTCTAATTTTGTTTCCGCTTTTCCTGTTAGACACTGGCAAGGTTTATTATAATACTCTAAGGTCACAAGCACAGCTATTAAAAATTTAAAAATATACAACAAATACTCGAGCTTTTTGGGCTTTTCAGCAGCTCACTGGGATCTTATGGTACATGAAGTTTCTACGTTGATGTAGTTCTGAAGCTAAGTGACAAGCCCTTCATTTTGTAGAGCCTTTTATTTTGTAGAATCAGTAAAAGGGAGTAAGGAACAAAAAGGCAGACAGACTGAGGAAGAATAGTTTCAAGTACCCAGAATTGGGATTTGTTACAGGTACCATTTCCTGGTCCCTAGTGGTAATTATAAAATTGTGCCTCCCACCTACATTATTGGGCTTGGTTGGTTCTGAGCAGGACGTTTATGACAAGAGAGCAGAATTCCATATCAGTATCAATGGTTGCCTCTGTGACCTTGACTTTAGTTTCCTCTCTCTGATCCATGACTTAAAGTGAGAATGGTACCGCACTTGTGTTTTGTGGACTCCCATAAACTGTATTTTTAGACACAAAAATACCCCTGGCCATTGGAGGAGAAACTCCCGAGGAAGGATCAGGAACATCAGTGGGATGACTGTTCTGAGAAAATTGTTGATACATGCCAAAATAGGACCCTGGCCGCTGTCGCAATCATGCAAGCCTCAGGAGTTGCACGATTGTTTCCCAGACAGCCTGGGTGGTACAGAGCCTAGTGAGCAGTAATGACACTGAGGCTGTGTCCTGCCCCAGACCCTGCTCGTCTCACTGGCCATTAGATTGCTTGGGTTTAAATGAGAAATCAGAAACAAGCTGTTCCTCCTGTTCTTAAATTTTACTTGGCTTTTCTCCCCAGGAAGGTCAGACACATGTTGGTAGAGAAGATGCTTCAACAGAGCAGGATATTGGTGAGAATCTTTATCAATTATCTCTTCCCAGTGATTTTTAAAATCATTTAATGAAGAACCTTCTTTTGAATGACTGAAATTGAAGTAATTATAGAAAAGAAAACTCTTATTCAGATACGGTATTGGTCAGTACACGTAGTTCTATAATTTTGAATGCCACTCAAGTGAGTAACACAGAACCATTAATTTAGTGAACGTAATGGAGCTATGAAACCTTTCCCCACCCTACAAACGTTCTGTACCGCCAGGTCTTTTAAGAGTCCAGTTATTTAAATCACTCTACACTTGTTACTGTGGGACAGTGATTGGTAGAAATATGCCAGTGGACACGAAGGATGTAAGGCCTTTTTAATGGGAAGGATATGGACACTTACCTGAACAAAGGTGACATTGGAAAGTAGGAGACAGCACAGCACACACACATCTGAGGCACAGCTTTCTGAGTTTCTGGAAAGTCTTCACAAGGCACACAGATAACCTAACCACTGATTTAGCCTGAGCAGAAAAGGCCCTGCCGGGCTTTAAGAGTGTAACTTAGGCAATTCATGGTGGCGGTAGCGTTGGCGGTGGCAGTGGGTTTATGTGTGTGGCAGGGGAAGGATTACATAAATTGCTGGTGATGAACCTGCTTCTCACCAGGTGTAAGCTATTAAGCAAGCAATCCTAGCATATTCCTCTATGTATTTACTATTTACTGTAGGACTGGGAGCCAAAAATCAATTCCCAGAAGTCCTTAGGTGCAACCGTTTTTGAGTAGAACTAGGCATCAGACCCCTTCTTCTAAGACTGAATGATGTGTTTGACCTTTGGGATAACGATACATTTTGGTGAGTGGTGAGAACACGTGCTGACTGTGATTGGAGAAGCGCAGCTCAGTGGAGAGTGGGAGCTGTTGGTCTGTATGCCCGAGAAGCTGGCCAAGCGCCGTACCTAAAATCGCATAGGTTTGTTTGACAGGTGTTCATGTTTGTGCTTGCCCATTCTCCTAACAAGAATAACCCAGGATAGTAACGCAGGATTAGGTTAACCTCAGCAACCACATCTTCTAAGAGATCTCAGGATTAGCACAGGCTGTCGCAGTGGGCGTCCATTATACCTTCTGGAGACTTCTTGGGCCTCTCAAGATCCATGCCATGCCAAGTTCATCTTTGGTTTCAGCTCCTGGAACAAGGTGACTGTAAGTGCAGAAGTCACAATAATAAGTCCTTGACCCACGGAGCCCTTTTTCCCCTTCTGCTTTTCTGTGGCATCTGGGTAACTGGTGGAGGAAATTTATTTGGTATCAAACAGAGCAACTCAATGATATCCAGTTAGGACAAGTTATTCAACTGTTTTCTCCCAGAAAATGAATTGAATTAAAATCCCAGAACTTGTTTCCTTACACAGGTGACATCCAGACCCTTCGAGCTAACTAACATTCAGGGGATGCCTGTAGCTCTGTCAGTTGATGCCATGAACTCCTAAAATTCAGTTTTCTCACTAAACATAAATATTCACTTCACAATACTTACATAGAAAAGGTAGGGTATTCAAAATGAAGAAAGAAATAAATACATGGTTGGGAGTCATTGCAGTAAATACCAAAGGGAAAAAACTTTCTCCTTTGTTTTTCCAATTCAGTTCTTCATGGCCTTGACTTGGAGAGTGAGCACTGTATCTTTGAAAATGTCGGGGGGACAGTGACTCTGGTACCCCTGAGTGGGTCTCAGTGCTCTGTGAATGGTGTTCAGATCATGGAAGCCACACACCTAAATCAAGGTATCTGGTGTTTGCTTTTCAAATTTCTTGGTATATATTGTTGTAAGAAATTTAGGCAGGAGGGGAGCATGTGCATCTTAGAATTAATTGTTGATTAGGTGTAAAAAGGGTGAACAGTCCTTGCTATTATGCTGTTTTTCTTTTGTTGCTTTATAGTATTCATTGTCTTGAATTAAATGTGAACGTATATGCAATTATCTTAAAAGTTATTGCTGTTGTGGAAATATGACATTAAAAGAATTTTTAAAGTCAAAAAAATACCCCTCAAATACAAAACCTTAACACATTGGTTTCTTTTTAATAATTTTATTTTCCTTATTTTTTTCATGAATAGTTATAATCATAACATACATAGTGGATTTGGTATCATGTCTTTTTTTTCTTTTGTAATAATTTCAATATTATAGAAAAGTTGCAAGAAAAGTACAAAGAACTTTTTAATTTCGGAACCATTTGGAAGTAATTGGTGCCTCACCTTTAAGCAGCGACATTCTCCTACGTACGATACAACCAACCGTATAAAATAGGAAACTAACGCTGATACTTTCCTACCATCTCATCCTCAGACTCCATTTAAATTTCACCGTTTGACCCAACGATGTTTGTTATGGTTCCAGCATCATATACTGCATTTGGTTGCCACGTCTCTCTACTTCCTTTCAGTTTGGAACAGTTTCTTGGTCTTTCCTTGACTTTTATGACTTTGGCAGTTTTAAAAACAGCATGTTATATATGGTGTAGAATGTCCTTCTACATAAATAGGCTTTATCTGATGTTTCCTCATGAGGAGACTCATATGGGGCATTTTTTGCAGGAATTTCAGAGAAACGATGCTGTATTTTTCTTATATCCCATTACACAATTTCCATTTGTCCTTTGTCCCATTACTCGTGATGCTCACTGTGATCACTTGATTAAGGTGGAGCTTGTCAGGCTTCTAAACTGCAAATTTATGCTTTTCCCCTTTGTTATTAATAAGTATATTGCAAAGGTACTTTGAGACCACAAATATGCCGATGTTTATCATATTTTCACTCACTGGTTTTAGAATTCACTGATTTTTTTTTTTTTTGGCTGAATTAGTTATTCTGATGGTTTCCAAGTAGTGATTTTCTTCTTTCATTTTCCTTCTACATTTAGAGTTGGCTTTTAATTGTAAGAAAGAGCTTTCTCTTCTTGACATGTATTTATTCATTTATTTATTTAAATCAATAGGGTCATATGGCTTGCTATTTTATTTACTAGGTTTTGGTGTGTTTCTGTAATTATTTATTGTGATGCTCAGATTGTCCCAATGAGAATTCTTTCAAGCCAGCTTCTGTGTCCTTTTGGCTTGTCCTCATTGTTCTGTGAGCACTTTCTTACTTTCTGACACAAGATATTTCAGGCCCATCTTGTACTTCTGTGGAATCAGTCGGTTCTCCAAGGAGTCCTGGTTCCTTTTAGTGGAGAATGGTATTTAGAAACGAAGATCTGGGCACCAGATGTGTG
>NW_007731157.1:5585-6693 GCF_000696425.1 Galeopterus variegatus | reverse complement strand
GCTTGTCCTCATTGTTCTGTGAGCACTTTCTTACTTTCTGACACAAGATATTTCAGGCCCATGTGGAATCAGTCGGTTCTCCAAGGAGTCCTGGTTCCTTTTAGTGGAGAATGGTATTTAGAAACGAAGATCTGGGCACCAGATGTGTATCTTAGTCTGTTAGGCTTTTGGATTGAATTATGTAAGAAGGAAGATGAGAAAGACATTGACAGATCTTAAACTCTTTTTTGTTATACATAGCCTTTATAATTATAACTTACTGCTTACATACTATATAATTATGTCAGTTGTGATATAGAAATCGGACAGATGGGTCTGGAAAGCATGCAGTTTATTGGGGTTGGCCAAGTCATAAGCAGAAGTCAGTTGCAGGGAGTTATCTCAGAAGTGAAGGACACATGAAGGACACGTTGCATGGACCAGGGATATCATGCCATTTAGAGGGGGTGCATGGAGTCTATCAAAGACGTTCTAAAAGCAATTTGCTGGAGCACCCACCCATGTACCCATCCACATATCATCTGCACATACAGGAGAGATATCTGTGCTGGCTTGCATCTCTCTCAGTTAGGTCAG
Organism: Galeopterus variegatus; assembly: GCF_000696425.1. Classification (NCBI taxonomy): domain Eukaryota; kingdom Metazoa; phylum Chordata; class Mammalia; order Dermoptera; family Cynocephalidae; genus Galeopterus; species Galeopterus variegatus. Next base: position 6,117 of record NW_007731157.1, on the reverse strand, counting down.
AAGGAGGTAACCTTATTGTGATGACTGTTTATTGTTACAGGATTTTACAGGAGGCTTGGATAGGTTTTCAAAATCATTGTTAACACATGAGTAGAAGTTTCACTATTGCTTACCTGAACTGTGGGAAATAAAACATGTGTTTTTTTCCCTGATTAATTTGAAGGTGTACTCCATATAAACTTCTAACTACTTAAAACCACTTTCTTATATTTAATTTATCTATTTTCCCAATACTCTAATATTTTCTATTTAAATATAATTTTGTTAAGTTTTAGTTCTACTTTTCATTTGTTTTAATCTGCTGTTCTTTACTTTGTGATTTCTTTCATAATTTAAAAACCTCCCATAGAAGTAGTAAACATTTGGTTCCATTTGCTGTTATTTTCTCCATGATTCAGTTACTTTATTTTTCAGATTTGGTTTTGAAATACTAGGGTACTTGAAAAAGTTTGTGGAAAAATGGAACTAAAAGACAATGGGAACCCTTCCATGAACTTTTTGAAGACCCCTTATATTTAATTGTTTATTGGTT
>NW_007731157.1:0-4632 GCF_000696425.1 Galeopterus variegatus | reverse complement strand
ATGTTTATTGAACCTTATTTATTCATGTATGTAAAATTCTGAACATAGTTGTATACAATTGGGACTAATTTGGGAGGGTTCTTTAGCATTAGCAGTTCTTGAATCACAAATGGACCACAAAACGTCAATATTGACTGCTGGATCCACCAGCCGTGGTTGCCCTGCCCTAGGACTGTTTCCCCTGTGCGGCCCTCACTGCTCCAGCCACTTTTCTCTGGAGCGTTTGGAGCTTCCATCAGTCACAGCCCGGGCTACTTGATGCTGAGTGGATTACAGTGACCACTGTTCCTGCGATGTGATGGGTTTAGTCTCTGTGGATTTGCCTGGGAGCTGTTATGTGTAATGATGTTTCTGCGAGAAAATCAGTCCTGAATTTCAAACAATGTGCTGGAATAGAAAGTTTTAGAACACATACTGTTTAATATGGGTAGTGTCTAGAATTTAACATTTAATTTGGGGTTATTCTTTTACCCCATTCATAAAAATGTATTATTAACTTATTTATTTAGTTCGAACAAATTGTTTATATAACTATGATTATGCCTCCAATCCTCTTGTGGATCGAGCCATGGTCGATAAATAATATATCTCCCTTACAGTATTTTTATTAACAGGCTTTTGATTTTAAACTTTTGCCTGAATTGAAAGCAAAAATATGCATATTCTGGTTAGTGATTCAGGTTAGGAACTAAATTTTTGATCTTCATGTTGAAGATATGACTTGTCCTAAGAAAGTAGTAGCACTAATTGGCATTGAAGGTTAATTACCGGAATTGTCTTTCCCTGCGGGATGCTCTTAATTGTTTTATTACCATGGTGCCATGATTTTCGGATCTGATGGGCTTGAGCTCCTCTGGCATTCTGCTGTGATACTGAACAGCTTTCTCAGTATCACTGTTAATGAAATTGACATAAAAATGCTGTGTTTGAAGGTGTTAAAACACTGCACTGAGTATAAATGTCATTAGCAAGTCTTAGGGCAGTGAAATGCAAGATGACTTCGTCTTTTTATATGAGAGAAGCAAGACAGTAACTTTTTTTTTTTAATTACGCATACTTTAACAGTGAAACATCTCATCAAGGGAAAAACATCTACAGTCCTTCAGAAATTAAGAATTAGAATTCTCTACTTACCCTTTCTTGATATTTGAGGATTATTAGAATAAAAACTAGAACACATTTTTAAAACACAAAATGATATGTTATATTGTTTATGGTTATGAAAATATATAGTAAAAATAAAAAGATTTGAGTGGGACTGATATATACCCAATTCAGAGCTAGTGTTTAACCACTGGAGAAGAAGGAGGGGGTTTGATCAGGCAAAACTATAGAAGAATTTTAAAGTGTATCTGGAAGATTTTATTGAAGAAAAAAAAGGCTAAAGAAAAAAATATATATATGTGGACTTCATTAAAACATAATAATTGGGGAACAGTATTGAACATAGAAGCATTTTTATACTCCCCAAACTATCTTGGCTTTTACCCATGAAACATTTTTAAGTAAATTGTGTATAACACTTCTGCATGGTCCTATCCTTACTTAGTTAATTTCTCCAAAGTTAAATCTTCTGCATTAACAGATGGCAGCCAAACTTCTTGGAGCTGGGTCTTGAAATAGCTGTATACCAGCCATATTGGATCAGAATGCCCACAAAAAAAATTACAAATCTTCTGCATTAACAGATGGCAGCCAAACTTCTTGGAGTTGGGTCTTGAAATAGCTGTATACCAGCCATATTGGATCAGAATGCCCACAAAAAAAATTACAGCAGGCCATTTATTATTTATCAAATTTATGCTTTATTAACTCTGAAACTTAAATAATATGTGTATTCTATTCTCTTTAGCTCTCTAAGCCAGGCTTGGGTCATACCCACAGCCCTGAGGATCATGAAGTCCGTGTAATCCTGGTCTCCCACATTTGTTGTCCTAACCACAGTTACTGGTTAACTGGAGTAGTTATTGGCCTAGGACTCTTCCTCTTGATCATCTGAATGGACCTCACTGGTATCTGACCCATCCATTGGATCTATGAAAGCATAACAAAAAGAAACCTTTTTGAAGCAGATCCAGGTAGCATTTCCCTTTTATAGAAGGAAAAGATATCAAGCACAGAGAATGTGGATGGATGTTAATGCAAGTCACAATGATTTCTAACCATACTGACCTCACAGCTGACTGGATCCCTGGTTCACCTTGCACTACCAGCAGCTTCCTACCTTTTCACTACCACTTTCCAGTTTATTGCTGATATTTGGTATTCAAATGTTTCTTCTCATTAGTAAATTGATACTAACTTAAAAATGTGTTGGCTATACTGTCCCATTAAAAAGCACATGCAGTAATTCCATGTCCTGATTTAAGTTTCTTAAAACACATGTGAATGCCAGGTAATAGGAGATGTATCTAAATTTAGCAGATAGTCACTATTGGAGACAAATTTAACTATGTCTGTTAACTGCCTTACTTCTTTCATGTTGCATAAATTATTTCCCCGCCTTAAATTATAGGAAATGTTTCAATCTGGTAGCATCATCACTAAAATGAAAAGCATTTGCTAATACTATGAGTATTAATTGTGATGACGTAAATAATTTATGTTGCCTAAAGCCTGGCATATGAAGCTTTTCTCCTCCCCTTTTTTTGGTTTCTTCCAGCAATAGTGCATGTGATGTGTTGCTTTGCATCTGTGTTAGTCCACTTCTGTTGCTTATAACAAAATACACAGAACTGGATATTTTATAAAGGAAATGAAATTTATTGCTTACAGTTTCTGAGGCTGGGAAGTCTAATATCCAGAGAACACAGCTGGTGAAGGTTTTGGTGGTGGTGACAATGATGGCAGAGTATCATATTGCAAAAATGGCAGAGCAGAGAGAAAAAATGGACTCCCCTCTCTCTTCTTTAAAGTCCTCAGAACCACAACTCTGACCACCATTTTTAATCCATTTGCTATGGTGTCGTCCTACAGTCTAATCACCTCATCAAGGCTCCACCTTTCGATTACTATAATAGGATTTCCCATCCTCTTAATAGTCATAGTGGGGGCAAATTTTCTAATACATAGAACTTGGAGGACACAATTCAAGCTTCAGTGAGTTTGGGGCGGGAGACATAATTCAGTCCACTGCAGCATCTAACCATGCTCTTCAATTGGTGTGTGCTCCAAAGCTTACTTCTTCTCACTCCCTGATTCCACACTGTGATTCCATAGAAAAAGGAGGCAATTGTTAGAGAAGAAAGTGTAAGTTTGACCGTGATGTCTAGTCCATAGGCCTTGCACTCTTCTTGGTAGAGTCTTAGACTCTAGATCTTTTCTTTTTTTACCCCCAGATACTTAGTATAAAATGGTAAAACAGTCAGTTGTAATTGAAAAAGCATTTCAGTATTTGTCCTACAATTGCTAGCAACTATTCTCTTATTTTAATTATTATTTTTTCTTTTTACTGTAATATGTTATTTTAAAGCTGATAGTTGTTAAATGTAATTAATTTTTCCATTCTTATCAGTGGACTCCTTTGGTCTTCTTGCTAGTTCGTCAGATACATTCAACATTTATCTCTCCTTTTAGAAGTGCTATAGAAACTGCATCTGGGAAATTTACACTTAGGTGCATTTGAATGTGTTATGCTTGAGTGCCAAAATGTATTTGCATCTATTCAAGTACTCAGAAAGAGGGAACAGGTCTATGGAGAGGAGCTCAGCAGCCTTTGATAAAATGTTCATCTGCTGGAGGGCTGCTGGGAGTTGTTCAGTGACAAATTAAAAAATAATTTTAGTGGAACTAGAAAGGAAAATAGATGTTCTTGTGATTTAGCTAAGGTATCTAGTTAACAGAAGAGACCTTTTACATGTCACAAAAAGCCAGCAGATACCGGTGTCTGTTCCCCCACCGACTGACCTGCACCTGCCCCTAGGCACTCATCAAATGAGACCTACAAATCTGACACATATCACTTGTATATGGGCTGATTCAACAGATATTTTTGAATGTCAAAGCCCTAACTATTCCTAAAAGAATGTTTTCAAAGCTAGTGGTTCTCAAAGTGTGTCCCCAGATCGGTAACATTAGCCTGACCTGGGAGCTTGCAAGAAATGCAGACTCCCAGGCCCCATCCTAGACCAACTGAATCAAAAATCTAGGCCTGAGGCCCAGCAGTCTGTTTTGGGTTGTTTTTGTTTTTATGGTTTTTTTTTTTCTTTTGTGTCTGTAAGTGATTCTGATGCATGCTTGAGTGTGAGAACAGTGNTTTCCACCTTGTTCCAGTACTCTGTGTTTCTACTTTTGTGCCAGTCTCACACAGTTTCAATGCATGTTGTTTTATAATCTGCATTAATCTCTGTTCTCATCTGAGTGGCTTTTTTGCTAAATGCCTTTTAGTTTTCTCAAAGAAATTTTAGAATAGTTTTATTTTGTGAAAATAGGCTTTGAGGAGTTAGATTCTAATTTCATTTGACTTGTTTGCATTTTTAAAAATATATTTTTGTCTTGGGACTTCTGCTTATACCATATGCCTCTTGTATTTGAATTTTCTTCCAATAAAACTTTGAAGGTTTTTAATATATATGTTTATTGAACCTTATTTATTCATGTATGTAAAATTCTGAACATAGTTGTATACAATTG
>NW_007731156.1:166849-167235 GCF_000696425.1 Galeopterus variegatus | reverse complement strand
TTTTTTTCTGCATATACATCTATTCCTGAAAAAAGAGCTATTAGAAACATATACAAAATTACTCAGTTATGGGAAAATATTGAATCATTTCCACTAGCCTTGAAGGAAAGAACATGATAAGAATGCCTGGCATAACTCCATTATTCAGTGATGTTTTGAGAATCTCAGCCAAAGAAATAAGAGAGCAAAAGGATATAGATATTGGAAAGAAGGACACTAAACTACCACTATTTATAAGGGATATGAAACTGTACCTGAAATGTTTAAGAGAATCAACTGAAAAACTCATAGAATTAGAAAATCAACCATAAGGCAAACATTAAAAAGTCAATTGTTGCTATATCCAGCAATTACAATTGGAAACATAATAGTAAAATATTTTACTC
>NW_007731156.1:164223-166839 GCF_000696425.1 Galeopterus variegatus | reverse complement strand
AGTCAATTGTTGCTATATCCAGCAATTACAATTGGAAACATAATAGTAAAATATTTTACTCATGATAGGTTGGAAATTTAAAATGCCAAGGAGTAAGTGAAGAAATGTGTAAAACCTAGATGCAGGGACTATGAAACTTTTCTAGAGGACATAAAATAATAACCAAATAAATGAAGTGGTGGTTGAGTTTCTGGATGAAAGACGCGGTAATTTAAAAATGTTAGTTTTCCCCAAGTATATTTATAAATTCAGTCTAAACCCACTCAAAATCCTTATAGGCTTTTGTGGAAATGGACAAGGTGATTTTAAAATTCAATGGGAAGATAAAATGTGAAGACAGAATTAAGCAAAATGTGAAAAAGAACACTGAAGGAGACTTGCTTTTCCAAATATTAGAACTCCTATAAAGCCACAATTTCAAACAGTGTTATGTAGTTTTGAAAAATAAACAATAAATCATTGATAGAATATAACTTCAAAGGTAAAATCATATAAAAAGAAATTTGTAATAAAGTTAGTATTTCACATTGGTGGGAAACGGATAAACTAGTCGATAAATTATCTTGAGACAACCAGTTTATCCATTTGAAAACAAGCATAAGTCTTCATTCTTTCCTCTTACCATACCTGAAATAAATTGCAGATGGACTAAAAATCTAAATGTAAAAAAAATTATCGTTGCTCTTTTTCCCTTTTCCTAAGTAAAGTGCATTATGGGTGTTAAATTTCAATGAAGTAGAGTTGCACGTGTTCTAATCCATTTTGTCATATGTGGGCTGCCAACACTGGTATTTGTTGAGGCAAAGGTGAAAGGACAATAGTGCTGTATAGACTTTGTCATGCAGCCAACGCACTCTTCTGCCACACAAGCAATGTCCCAGGGAGCGGGAAAATAATCAAGGTGCTTAAGGAAGCAAAAACAAAAACAAAAATGAAAAAACAGAAGAGAGAACTCAATTCACAGAGTTTGGTGAAGTACCACTTGCTTTTCCCTTTATACGATCAGTTAATCATCTTACAAAATGCCGAAATCATCAGAGCCTGAGCTGAAACAGCGCATTCAATTTTTTCCTCTCCTTTAAATGTCTCCTTTTCAGTTATACAGTATTTTATGAAAAATTGATGTCTTGGTAGTCAACATGATGAATGTTGGGACATGTAGGGAATAGTTTAAAGAGTTTGTTTTAACAGTTATGCATTTAAATTGTCCCATTATAGTGGACATGTTTCCACTGCTAACAAAAAATCAGTTCTTAAAGGTCCAGTTCTCCTAGAATTTTTTTGCTGCTTTCAATCATTTTGATAGCAATTCTGATGAATTCATGAATTAAAATTATTTCATCCAAGTGTCAGATGTGAAGGCGGCAGTTCGGGACCTCTTTTCTTTTATTGCAGGGCTTTAATACATAATGCTGAAGACATTTAGAGTTTAAAAATATGATACATTCTCTAAGGAAAACCTTTAGATATCTAAGCTTGGTAGGACATTTGCCTGAAAGCAATTAAGTTGTGCAATGTTTATCTGTATAAAAACCATTTCTGCAATTCTGTGTATTTTTGTTTAAGTCCAATTCTTAGGTCAAGGTTCTAGCTTCAACATTTGCTCATAGTAGAAACATGATAAATATTTATTGAATGAATGGGCACATAGAAAACATTATCTGTTACTGTATTCCATCAGTGGGAGAACAAAGGTAAATTGTCTTTTTCTTTTTCTTTTCCTTTGCCCTTTTTTTCCTGCTTACCCCCAAATCATGGACTTATAGAATAATGTAGCTGGAACTTAAGAACCATTAAAGCCAATTTCTACAGTTTACAGAAGGAGCAACTGAGACCTAGAGTTTTGAAGTCATGTCATTAATGGCTGCACAGCAAGTTAATGGCATGACAGCCAGATGCAAATCTGGCCTTCAGCTTTAAATTCAATGACACTCTTATTATGCCAGACTGCCTTTTGAGTGTGTTCCTATAATATCAGTAAAGGGTAAATAAACCAGGCCAGGCCTTTGGCTTTTCTTCTTCTAGAGGAAGAGAGAAGAGGTCCCCAAAGACCTTTTGGATTTTTTTCTTTAAGTGTCCATATCTTTAGAAGCACCTCAGAGCTGGTAAACAGCCCTTTTGCTGCCCGTCATGAGCTTTTACCTATTTTAGTTCATAGCAAGCAGTATTAGTGGCAACACAGGCCAGTGTCCAAGGTACTGTTCTAATGAAGACATGCAAACATGACTGAGATTTAAGAAAATGTCTTTGCCAGAACTCTTCTTAAGGAGTTCTGTAACTAGAGAAAGTTAGCAAAGGCCTTGAGAGTATAATGAAGGTTCTGGAAGGTCACAGGTAGTCACAGAGGAGTTTTAATTGAGGGAATGAAACATCTGATTGGTTCTTTTGAAAAACAAGTAACTTTGTAAAAGTAACTATAACAGTAGAAAGGCAGCATGAAAGCAAGATGGGATGCAGGGAAAACAACAAGGAGGCAATAGCTGTGATCCTGGTGGTCTCTGTAGGTGAGCTGACCTAGTGGAAATGCAGCAAAGTAAGAGGACTTGAGAGGTATATGGGGACACAATAGTCAGGACTTGGTAACTGACTGGATACAGTGGATGGGGGAGTGAGGGA
>NW_007731156.1:156830-164019 GCF_000696425.1 Galeopterus variegatus | reverse complement strand
CTTTGTAAAAGTAACTATAACAGTAGAAAGGCAGCATGAAAGCAAGATGGGATGCAGGGAAAACAACAAGGAGGCAATAGCTGTGATCCTGGTGGTCTCTGTAGGTGAGCTGACCTAGTGGAAATGCAGCAAAGTAAGAGGACTTGAGAGGTATATGGGGACACAATAGTCAGGACTTGGTAACTGACTGGATACAGTGGATGGGGGAGTGAGGGATTAGGAGACTCAAAGATATTCCCAGGTTTCTGGTTTGGTTGACTTGGTAGATGTGCCATTAATAGGAATAGAGAAATCTGGAGAAGGCACAGGTTTAGGGAAAATATGTTGAATTTTTGTTCATGTTGAGTTTGGGTACTGTAGAGCAACCAAGTGGAAATGCCCCATAGATGGTCAGATATACTGTCTGACACTTACATATGTAGAGGACTACTCAAATGAGTGTGGCCAGTACTCTCAGACTGCAGCAAAGCCCAGAGAACCTGTTCTTGCTCTCACCTTGTATCCTAGCACCCACCGCCAAGCACACTCCAGTTCACCTGCACTGGATTCATTGTAGTGTCTCCAAAACACCGGGCACACTCCAGCTTGAAGGCCTTTGCTGTGGCCGTTCTCTCTGCCAGGAAGGTTTTCCTCCCCAAATCTGCATGGCTAATTCCATTACTTCCTTCAAGGATTTGCTCAAATTTCTCCTTCTCAGTGGGACATTACCAAGACTACACTACTTAAAATTGTGATCCCAATTCTCTCCCTAACATATTACTCTCCCTGCTCTACTTGCTCTTTACTCCACAGTTCTGATCATCTTGTATCATGCTGTACCATGTATTTATTCATAATATCTATTGCTTTTCATCTCTCTCCCCTGCAGGAATGAGAGCAACATGAGCAAGGATCTTTGTTCACTGATGTGTCCCCAGTGCCCAGAACAGTGCTGGGCACAAAGTGGGAGCTCAATCATATTTGCTGATTAAGTGTTTGCTTAGCACTTAAGGGCCCCATTTTATTGACTCACCGAAGGACCAGAATCTCCATACGGAAACCCCCATTCCTACCACTTCTCCCACCACATTAATCCAATGCAACAGAGTCTTAGAGTAGTGATTCTCAAACTTAGACACACTCAAGAATCACCCAGGGATCTTGTTAAAATGCAGATTATGACTCAGTCAATGAGTGTGAGGCTGGAGTTTCTGCATTTTTATCAAGCTTCCAGTAGTGAAAGTCTGTGGACCCCACTTTGATAGTAAGGACTTAGCATCCAAATAGTGGTTAACACCTACTAAAAATCACAGACACTTTCCTATGCATTAAGAGCTTGTCATTTCTATAAAAAACAAGACAGAAAAACATGAGCCAGGTAACAACATACTAAGACAATTAAGTGCCAGAAGCAATGATGGACACACTAGTTATTTGTGGAAGCTGAGGAAAGGGAAGGTCAACGTGGGCCAGAAAGAGCTGGGGATGAGGGGGTTGGCATGGGCCTTGAAGAGAGGAAGCACATTTGGTAGGGAGAGTGCTTGCTAATGATAATTGGTTGAGAGGCCATTGATTAAGAAGTGTTTGGTTTTGTTCCTATAGAGAACAGAGTGGTGTATTGAGCAATTAGAGTATTAATTAAATAGTATCTAAAATAAATTCAGTACCTATCACATGCCAGGTTCTTTATGTGTATTATCCTAATCTTCCCAACAATCTGTAAAACAGTATTGTTATCTCCTTTTGACAAAGGAGAGAACTGTGGCTCAGAAGAGTTGAGTTACTGGACTCCTAGAACACAGCTAGAGGCTGGTATTCAATAGGGGTCTGTCCAGCTCCAAAGCTCCCTCTCTTTTTACTCCAGTATCACACCTTTCAGATGTGAATGAGTCTGACTGTGTGCTCTTCCGCCCACCGGAAACACCCAGGTTCCTTCAGCTTCTGGGTGACTTGAAGTGAGCCCAACCTGGGTTTCTGGGTAGCTTGGAGTGAGCCTAGCATGTGCTCTTTGCAACGGATGAATTGCTGCTTTATCCTACATTTCTTATCTTTCCTGTTTCACTTTTAACTCCCCTTTCATTTGAGGCTCCCACATCTATCTCTGGGGCACAGGTGGTGAAAGCAGGTTCTACTTCTGGGTCTTCCCCATCCTGTCAGTTCCATATCTTTGGGTCAGTTATTAAATCTCTCTAAAGCTCAGTAGCCTAATTTATTAAATGGAACATTTAATAAATTAGGCTCGATAAGAATGCTATGAGGATCAGCAGGGATTATATATCTCCTAACTCTATACCTGACACATAGTAAGGACTCAATAAATGCTAGTAACCATAGCACATCCTACAGCATTTTATGTGCCCTTTGTCTGTTCTCCCACAAACAGTGAGCAACTTGAAGGCATGAAGTGTAAGATACTCATTCTTGTATCTCCATACTCAATAATATTATGCAAATAAATAACACTTTGTAATAATAAGTGAACTGACTATAATTCCAGAGTCCAGGTTTTTGGCATACGCTGAGCTTGCATTTAGTAGTGAGAGGATGTGCAGTTGAAAATACAGAAATCCTATATTTGAGGGATCTAGACTTAGTGGGATGTAGTTCTAATGTAACAGTTTTGAATGATTTTAGATAATAATAATAGCTACCATTTTTTTATCCTCTTGTAACATGTCTGGTACATATATAATTTTATTCAATCCTCACACCAATCCTATATGATAGGTACTATTTTTATCCTTATTTAAAATAAAATAACATTCCAAAAGGTTAAGTAACTTGTGCAAGTACTATCAACTAAAAAGTAGAAGAACCAACCAGTACTAAAATACAGAAAAGTCTGACTCTGAAACTGGTACTCTTTTCATGCTCCTCTCTACACACTTTGTGAGTTACTTATAAAAACATCTCCCCAATCCAAACACTTATGAATGTGAGAGTTCCCCACATACATGGATAATGTTGTACCTAAACTGAGGAGTCATGGAAGATCATAGGCCAAGACTCTCAAACTGACAGGTGTCCGGCCCCAAGGGTAAATATTCTTTAATGGGCAAACAGGATGTAGGCATATCTAAGAAATGTCTCTATAGAAGTAAAAATCAGTGGAGATTAAATATACACCTACTGTACCAATAAAAGTATGGATGATTCCTACTTGAACTGCAGCACATACATCTTAAAGAGTATCAATCAGAAAATAACAGGTCAAAAATTATGTTGATGCACCAATACACACTGAGGGATTAACTCAGTACTCCAAAAAATAAGTAACACCAAGGTCTGGAATTCGATCCCCGTACTAGCCAGCCCTCCCTCCCTCCACCAAAACTACTCATAAGAAACCCTTAATTCTTTATTCAACTGAAGTCTGAGAAATCGTATGTCATTTATCCATAGCAGTAAAATGAAACACCTGCATGTTTGAACCCGTCCTCAGGCCATGGCTTGGCCTTTACGTTATAACAGCAATTAGAATTGAGGTCTGTGTTCATCCAACTGGAAAGCAGCTTTGAAAAGCTCAAGTTCTCGAACCAGACACCATTCAGGAGGCATGAAGACCAAGAACGTGATGCATTTTATTATGAGAAAATGGAGTGTTGTCATCGAGAAAAGCCTAGAGTTGAAATTTAAAGAGAAGAGCAAAATCAGGGCAGGAAATGAGGCCACTTATCACTTAATATAACTATCAATCTATTGTTATTATTAAAGGTAATAATTATTAAGTGCTTGATATGTACAGGATTGTGCTAACTGCTTTGCATATATTATCTTGTTTACACCTCAAAACAAACCAACAAGGTAGTTACTGTTACCCATTCCCCAGTTTACAGCTGAGGAACTGAAGTTCAGAAAGGATAAGCAACTTCTTTCAAGATCATTTAGCTAGTAGGTGCTAAAACCAGATGTTGAACCCAAAGCCTATGCTCTTAACCACTAACCAATTCCATCACTGTATTCTAGGTTTAATGACCTATCAGCTAATGTCCTATCAGAGATCAGACTGCATCTCTTAAAATGAAGATTGTCATCCAAATTGAGATTCATTTGACAGTAAATGAGGGCATTATTTATAATTTTGTTGGACATTCACAAGGACTGTCCAAGCAAACAGAAATCTATGGTGAGCCTGTTTAATATTTTTCCAATCCGCATCCTGATGTGACACATATATAGCCAGAATACAAACACCAGTTTGTAATTGTAGTTGAATGGACAAGTTATATAGTATACCACAAACACCTGCAGCATAACCATTATGATATACAGCAATGTGTTAAAAGACCTCGACTGCACTTGAATGTATTAGTCTGTTATGTGTTGCTATAACAGAGCACCTGAGACTGGGTAATTTATAATGAACACAGATTTATTTGGCTCACAGTTCTGGGACAGCTGCATCTGTTGTGGGCCTCAGGCTGCTTCTACTCATGGCAGAAAGCAGTAGGCAGCTGGCAGGTACAAGCAGATCACATGGCAAGAGGAAGCAAGAGGGGCGGGGGGAGGTGCCAGGTCTTTTAAACAACCAACTGTCTGGGGAACTAATAGAGCGAGATCTCACTCAGGTCCTCCTCCCCCAGGGAGAGCATTAATCCATTCATGAGGGATCTGCCCCCATGATTCAAACAGCTCCCAACACTGCCACATCGTGGATCAGATTTCCATATGAGTTTTGGCAGGGACAACACATCCAAACTCTATCAAAGAAAATATATTTTCCTGGCTTGAAAGGGACCAATCAATTGTTTGGGTCCCAAATTGTGCTTTGGTGCTATGTGGAGCAAGGCTGTACTATGAAATTACAGAGGCGAGAACTTTTGTATCAATGCTGAAAGGTTGGTACCTAGTAACAAAGCCATTTCCCAATATCCCTGGCCCAGCAGGAAAGAAGTTCTACTAAAGTGGTAACAGGCACAGCTGCAACATCTGGTGTCCATAGTCCAGGCTGAACTAGGATGTCAGAACAGGTGTAGAGGCAAGAAAGGGCAAGGCGATAGAGGCATAGAGGCTGTCTGAGAAGTGTGGGGCAGGGTGGGGCAGGGTGGACAGGGCAAAATGAGGCTGCAGAGCTAAGGAGAGACATCCTCAATGGTAGTTACACAGATTCCTTTTAGACATTGATCTTTTTGTGGGAATTTGTTACTTTTATTAACTGGAAAGAGAACTTTTTAAACCCTTGTTCTCGGATCCTCTTAAACCAGCATAAGACATGCAGCACTCACATGTGGGAGTTGAAAAGTCCTACATTCATTCAACAAAAGTTTCTTGAGAACACATGATGTGTTCCAGGAAGTCTTCTAGGATCTGGGGATGTTGTAATTAACATGACAAATCCTCTGACCTCACCCTTAAGTACGTCTAAATGCTTTTATGGAAAAATGGCACTTTAAAAAGGGGGGTTATATAAATAATCTTTTTCTAACTCATGAAAATTATATCCGCCTCTATCCCTCAGTTCACTCAAGTGCAAAGTAAGGACACTGACCTAGGTACCTCCCCAGGCCTCTTCCAGCTCTAAAATTCTTTATGACCCTGTTTCCACTTTCATCAGATGGGTGTGAAAGACAATTCTTTTGTTTATTCAACTTTTCCATTCTTAATATTAAAAGTCTAAATCCAACTCAAAGCAGCACATTTGATATTTTTCTATACACAGAATACCAATCAAAAGGTTAAACACAGAGATCATCTAAGGAGCTAATCAAGAGGTGTAGTTATGCAACCAATATGTAACAAACTCTTCCAGGAGCCTCTTCTGGGAGCTGCACGAAAGAAGACTTACTCTGTTTTTTGCGGGCCTTGTGTGAACCAGCACTCTGGAGAAACCATGTGGTGGCACGGCACTATTGTTGAAGGAGAAAGTTTATTTTTCTTGGATGAAAAATAAGGAAATAGACTTCAAAGATTACTGCTCCTTTCCAGAATATGAAGAAAATTTCAACATGTCAAGCTCAAGACTGATAACATATGGCAAGCTCATGTAGGGAAGGGAGAGAGAAAATGAACGTTGATGCTCCGTTTGACATTTCAGCACTACGCAATGACTTGCACAGATGACCTCTAAGCCTCACAATAAGCCTACCTTGTAAGCACTATTATCTTCCAAGTTGAGATGAGAAAAATAGGGATAGGAGAAGCAAAGTAAATTTTACACGATTAAGCAGCTAGGAAGTGGCAGAGTTGAAATGCTGTTTGATTCCAGACTCATGCTCGTTCCAACTGATCCCCTTTTTGAGCTACCTCAACATGTTTAACCCAGTTTAAAGATCCCAAACTTAATTATAGGGTCAGAAATTTAGCTGTTGGTTTTTCACATTTAGCCTTATAGTATTATATTTAAAACAACATATAGAAGTGCTCCTGATTAAAGAGAATTTCTTCAACGTCTTTGACAGATAATTCTGACGTGTATTGTGTTGTCACTGGCATCTGTTGATTTTCTTTTCCTGTGTGAATTATGATTTTGTTTTTTGAGTAATTATGGATTATGCCCTGGGCATTTTGAGCATTATGTTTTGAGACTCTGGGTCATGTTTAAATCCTATGGAGAATGTTGATATTTTTGCTTTAGCAGATAACTGACCCAGTTGGGTTCAGGCCACCAGTTCCTACCAGCTTTCTGTGGATTATGTTTCAATGTCAGTTCTGTTTTCTGCAGCCCTCCCGCATGTATGCCATCCAGATGTGAAGATGTATGTAAACACATAGCCGGTGCCCAGTACATACAGATGCGCAAGTATGCTAGTTGTTTTCCTTAAATCATCACAGCCTATGTCTACCTAATGTGGCTAAATCATAGGATTGAAGATTGATTTGCTTTGAGAACAGACCAGCAGCTAGGCCAAATACATGAGGAGACAGTTGATTTGGCACCACCATGGTCATGAAGAATGAACAGTCTCTGGATTCAGAGACTAAATTATATATATATTGAATACCAGTTTGGGCATTTAGTAGCAACATCACTTTGGGCAAATTACTATGACATTGAGTTTCTGTCTCATCTTCTGTAAAACAAGGTAAATAATGCATTGATAAATATTTTTGAGAATTAAAAAATTAAATATTAAATATTAAAATTAAAATATATGATATCCATAGTGCAGTGCCTGGCACATAGTAAGTAGTACTCAATACATATTATTATTATTATTATTTTTTTTCCTTTTTGTCTTTTTTCGTGTCCGGCAACAGATCGCAACCCTCA
>NW_007731156.1:154767-156143 GCF_000696425.1 Galeopterus variegatus | reverse complement strand
GCGGGAGCGCCGCCGCGCTCCCAAGCGGCTCACTGTAGCAGTGCGCCACCGGGCCGGCCCCCTCAATACATATTTTTAAGAAAAAATAAAAAACATACTTTGGTAACAAAAAAGTTATTAAAAAGAAAAAACAACAGTGATATTTTCAGTGCACATGCCAAAGATATACTTGTGTTCTGTTTCGCTTTGCTTTCCTTTACAGTTATATTCTCGTTAGTGACAGATGGTGATGGGATTATAACGGGCTAAAACCCGTTTGATGGTAAACAGTTAAACCTATGGCCTCCAGGGTTTCACATTAGACCCTCCTATTTCTCTGACCTTATTTCACTCACTTCATTTACTATTCTTGGACATCCTTAATAATATCTCCCCCAATTCTCTGATCCTAGGACCTTTGCATCAGCTGTGCCCTCTTTCCAAAAATCTTCACACAGCTGGTGTTTTCTCATTATTTGGGTCTCAGAGCAAATGTGATTTCTCTAGACAGGCCTCCCTGACCACCCATCTCAGGTGGTCATGTCCCCACCTGCACTTGTAACCATACATCCTATTATCCAGACTAATTTCATTCACAGCATTTATCACTATCTGAAATTGTTTTATCATTTTATTTAGCTTCTTATTTATTCCCTATTTTCAGCCAGTAAAATGTCAGCTCTGTGAGGTAGACATCTTTTTATTCCTACTGTGGTATTCTCAGAACCTAGAACAGTGTCTGGTACATAATAGGCTTTTAAATACTTGAATAAACAAATAAGCAAAATTCCACTTGGTTGCCTATACCTTCCTGGATTATTTTATTGTACTAGAAGAAAAATCCATAAATATTATTTGTTCACTTAATTGGATTTTTTTTTCACTTTCTGGTCCCCCAAACATTCAATAATTTATCAACATAGCTGAGTAAATTTTAAATTTGGATTGATCTCCACATTTAAAATCTAGATTTAGTATTTTTAGTGCAGAAGAATCCGATAAAAATAGGAAGCCATTAATTTTGCAACTTCTCAGCCTCCAACGCATGCATGTGGCATGGCGACATGGGGATCTTGGGCAGTATATTAGATTATGTAACAATAACAGAATACCAATAAGGCAATATAATACCTGAGGCTGCCTCTGATGAAATGGTCTGTTTGCATGTGTTGCTCCCTTAAGGGAAAGCAACCTTTAGCTTTGTGAAGGCTAATATGGATCCCTGACAAAAAGCTGAAGCCAGACACAATCACATTTAAGAAATACAAACTCTGTGATGATTTTGGCCAACTTTGATCTGTAATGTGGCTGAAAATGAACAGAGGTTGAGTGTTCAATTTCAGGCCAAGAGAGCCTTCCTAGTACTTGCTATTACGGGTGTCATATTTAATCTCTTT
>NW_007731156.1:152673-153853 GCF_000696425.1 Galeopterus variegatus | reverse complement strand
AAAAAAAAAAAGAAAAATTCAGATTATCTTTTAATTCTATTTTTCCACAAATTTTTTTGAAGTACCTTTGTATTTGTTCATGATAAGCATGCAAATTATACAGTCCTGGATATTGAAAAATAGATTTAAAACCTATCCCAGTCACCTACACAAATCTACATTCCCAAGAGATAACCATTATTGTAAGCTTTCTTGGCATCCTTCTAGAAATTTTCTAGGTATATAAGTATATATCTACCTATGCTCATGGATAGATAAATAGGTAGATAGCTGACTAGTAATGGGATCAATAAAAAATGATTCTTCTACTTATATAGTGTGGCAGAGTGCAGCAATGGCCCTAATTCCTCACTCCTTCCTGTAACTTTGCAGTATTCTCTGCCACGGGTAGTTGATCTGCCCCATCACTTGACACTGGGCTCAGCCATGTCACTGACTTTGGCTAACGGGGTGTTAGCAGATTTGAAAGAGCAGAGGTTGGAAGTAGGGTTGGGCATTGGTGCTGCTCTCTTGAACTTCTGCTACCATCCTAAGAATTGGTCTGTTCTAGCCTGCTTGGGGATGCGAAACCCACGGAGCAGAGCTGAGTTGTCCCAGCACCCCAGCCTAACCCAGCCTGGACCAGCCAACAGCCTGGCAACCCTCAGACCTGTGAGCAGGCCCAATCAAGATCAGCAAAGACTTCTAACTACTGCCTCTCACTCCCATTTCACCAGATGCTAGGGGAATGAATGCTTATGGTTGTATGTCCACTCAGATTGGTTATTTGCTAAGCAATGTTATTGTGACAGTAGGCAATGATACATATGTCTTGGAGCTCTTTCCATATTGGTACATAAAGACCTACCTTTTCTATTTTAATGTTAGTTAAAATATTCCACTTATGTAAGTACTCTGATTTATTTAATTCATCCTCTATCGACAGGCATTTAGGTTGTTTACAGGTTTTTGCTAGCCTAGCCAAACAACACTGCTGAGAACATACACAGATAGACATCTTTATATATTCGGCACACTGATCCAAAGGATAAATTCTTAGAGGTAGCATTGCTGGGTCAGAAGACATGTGCATTTCAAATTTTGCTAGCTGTTGTCACAAAAACTTGCTTCTAAACTGTCTGTGCCTGGTCATGATTTTATTTTAAGGATGAGAAAGCCTTTCAGCCTCCTCTAGAATAAT
>NW_007731156.1:149877-151426 GCF_000696425.1 Galeopterus variegatus | reverse complement strand
CTGGCACACAGTAGGCTCTCAGGAGTGGTACTTTGTACTTTCATTTGTGTGTCTCTCATGACCATAAATGAGTGGTTGTCATTTTACCTCACTGTTCCCTCCTGCAGTATTTTATCTAATTAAGGAAGCACAATCTTTCCCCACATTTTCACATCTCTGAAAATGGTGTGTGGCTTAAAATTGATGGTATTTTGTAATTGCTGACAGCCAGGCCACAATCATAGTGTAATTGTCACCACCTGTGCATGCGGAAACTTGTTGACATGACCGGACAACTGGAACCTCTTGATGTCTCAGTTCACAGACCATTTAAGGACCATTTGAGGAAGGACTAGGATTCCCACTTATTGTCTGAAAACTGTTATTTCCATTATTGCCATTTTTACTACCATTGATTAAGAGCCTAACAGATGAAGGAATCTGGGCTAAGACCTGAAATGCAAAGCCCTTGAGGGTCTTACAATATCACCAGAGAAATAGGGCACAGACATAAAACATAATTAAGTATACGAGACAGTCTATGGCTGGTGCCAAAAATTAGTGCAGACACTGTATTAGTGCTTTAAGAGGCAAAGAAAAGAGAAATAGTTGGGAGGGTGATGGCGTCTGACAAAAGAGGAAAACATCATGAGGCTAGGACTTTGGGAAGAAAGGGCCATCTTTCTGGGATAGGGGATGGCTGGAATAAAGGAGCAGTGAAAGAAATAGCCGAAGGATATGAAAAAATCTAAGCAGCCTCTTTAGACTGACACATCAGGTCCACCAGACGAAGTGGATAGGATGGTAAATAAGGCGAGAGAGTTAGGTACAGGCTGGATTGTGACCTTAAAGTCACATTCTATGTCCCTCTTTATTTTTAATTCATAAATTAATGATGTGAATGCTTGCGGATGATTGCCATTTAGGCCACTGAGAATAGGAGGGAAATTTCTTCTTCATGGATGATTTGATCTGATTGTTCAGAACTAGAAGAGGTCTCAAAAGACAATCTGTCCTGCTGTCTGACTATTACTGGAAACAATGGCATAATTATCAGCCACTCAAAAATAGAGAGCATTATTTTTGGCAGATGTCCTTTAAATGTAATTGGTTCAATTTGATAACCCCAGGAAGCAAGTCAATTTGTTTGATGAAACATTTTTATGGCCATGGTGGGCCATGGGCAACACCTGCTTTGAAAATCACAGAAGCCAGTATTACCCTGGCCATATGATGTACAACTTGTAAAAGATAAGCAATCATTTGCTTATGTAGTAGATCCAGGCCTTTTCTTAAGACAAGCCTGCTTGGAGCTGAGAAAGGGCACCTATTGATCTAAGTGAGACTTTCACCCCATTAAGGCCCTCAGTGTCCATCCTGGGTGAGACTGATCTTTTCAGTGGGACCTGAGACCCTGACCAATCTATGGAAAATTGCAACCGCCTCCCCTTCCCGTCATCCTGCACTCTCTTGACTTCTTTACCTGCTGTGTTTCTGTTTCATAGAATTTGTCACCTTCTGCCATTCCATATCATATACTTATTTACTAAATTTATTGTTCATTGTATGT
>NW_007731156.1:141333-148709 GCF_000696425.1 Galeopterus variegatus | reverse complement strand
TTTGGCCTATTTCCATTTTTATTATTTGTGAGATATATATTTTGCATTGATTGAGAAGCAATATGTGCATAGCAGCATGTCACAGATATGTCTAATGATAACAGGATAGGTCTTTTCACTTGATAAATATCCAAGATGAAGGTTTGATTTTAAAAAGCTGACAGAAAAAGGACACAAGCATATTCTTATTTCTCTGATTTATAAAAAAAATGACTCTGCCTATTGCTCTTAACCACTGGAATTGGGACTGGCATTACATATTCTGGCAAAATAAACACATTGGATACTCAGTTTATTACTGGATTTCAGCTTTCACAAGCAGTCCCTAATCCCTCATCATACATAGCCATTAGTTAAATTCACATTGAGCTCACTGTATGTTTCTCTCAAGCCCTTCAAGGGCACTATTATACCATCTTGCAATTTTTCCCAGCACCATGTCACTTGAAAGAGAGGCCTGAGAAAGGAAGTTAAATGAGGACTTAAATGAAGAGATTTTCCAGTGGTGTCTTCTGAGAGTGAATGCCATATATTTAGGTGTGAGTTGCATTATATTTTGTTATTAAGTTGCTGAATTTCATCTCTAAGTGTAGCTTTCAGCATTTTCTCCATAAGAGAAAACACTGTACATCTGGTATGTGGTGTGGTTCTCAGTCTAGCACACGTGGCTAGTACTATGCCACCAGAAACCTGAAGCCGCTGCCTTTTACTTCGTCACCTGACTGCTAGCTAGGGGATGGAAAGGGAGGAGCTTTACCTACTATCTTTTGACTTAAGTGTTTTGGAAAACTCCTCAAATTTCACACACACACAAAAGTCTCCCAGTTTGTATCATTTTTGCCAAATATATCTGGCAAAATTCTTTGCTATGCTTTAAGTTGTAGGCCAGAAATAAGAGGCACGTGGAACCTTAAAACCTAGCTAAGATAATACGAGTGGATGAATTACTAGTATGCCTTTCATTAAATCTTTAATTGACATTTGTTATTTAGAAAGTGCACGGATCATAAGCATACAGCTCAATGAAGTTTTACAGCCTGAACACACCTGTGTAACAACACCCAGATCAAGAAACAAAACATTGTCAGGTGTTCAGAAGCCTCCCATCCCCATCCCCCATGATCCCTTCCAGTCACTACCCACCCTCCAAGGGTAACCACTATCATCACCAGTAACAGTATGGATTAGTTAACCCTGCCTTTTTGTTCGTTAGATAAATGAAATCATATAGTATGTACTTTTGTTTTTGGCTTCTTTCCATTTTTATTATGCTTGTGAGACGTATATTTTGCATCGGACTTAATTATAGCTCATTTATTCTCATTGCTGTACAGTAGTCCACTATGTGAATACACCGCAATTTATTTATCTTTTCAACTCTCTATGCGCATTTGGACAGTTTTCAGTGTGGGGCTATTGGGAATAATGTGGCCGTAAACATTCTAGCGCATGGAATTATGGTGGAAATATGTAGGTAGTTCTGTTAGTTATATGCCTAGGAGTGGAATTTCAGGTTATAATACCTTTCT
This sequence comes from Galeopterus variegatus, assembly GCF_000696425.1. Taxonomy (NCBI): domain Eukaryota; kingdom Metazoa; phylum Chordata; class Mammalia; order Dermoptera; family Cynocephalidae; genus Galeopterus; species Galeopterus variegatus. The sequence goes on along the minus strand of NW_007731156.1, from coordinate 147,180 downwards.
GTAGGTGAACTGACTGTTATCCCGAAAGGAAAACACGCATATGCATGGAGGAGTAAAGAGTATGTGGCAGCGATAGAATCCAGGGATAGCCATAAATGCCTGATGATTTCATAAGAGGACTGCAAAGTTTTCATAGGGGTCCTCACTTCTGGTGCCATGAAGAATGCAAATTCCTTATCTCTCCCACAGAGGGGTGGCGGGGGGTGGGAAATATTCCCATCACCACAAAAGCCCACAGAGAACTTTACTCTCCAAAATCAAAGCATCTAAGTGATAAGTTAGACCATTGCTTCTCATTCCAAGAAATTATTCTGTTTGTATCTGCCTCTCTAGCAAGCACCAAGGAGAGCAGAGAACCATAATGAAAAATCACGCTTGCATATCACTCCAATCTGCAAAGTACCTCATAGATATTAACTAATTAATCCACTTCTCTCCTCCTGCTCTCCCACCCGTCCTCCCCACCATGAAGCAGGTGGCATCTCCATATTACATTGCTCATTTGCACAAAGATAAACACAAGAACAGGTTATGCCATATCCTTAATGGGGTCCAGGAGTGTAAAATAAATACTTTGCTGCCTGGGGACTTTGGGAAATAAAATTACCACATACTTTAAGCCTGGAGATTTAAATTGCATAAATAAAGCCTCTGAAGAATTTTTGTCACATATGACAGGAAAGATGGATTCATTGTTGGATTTGTGTACTAAACTGTCACAGTGGTTGCTCATGAATATCAATGATGCAATAGCTCCTGGGAAATCTGTGGGAGAACCATAAGAAGGAGAAATCACTAAATGTCTTCAACCATGGGAGCGAACAAAGGCTATTAAGATAGTTACTCTGGGTCACCCCTTCCAATCCAAAGACAAAATTTTTTAAATTGCTTAGAAAAAAAAGTATGCGTGAAATGACACTTAAATTTGTAAATATATAGGAAAAAATAATAATGTCTGTTCCCTCATGTGTTTGTGATTAGAAATGGGAATCTTGTTATTCTTCAGAACTTTTAGAAAATAACAATATTCCATATAAGTTCTGGTTGTCAATATTTAGATATTAACCACAAATAAAGTTTGGTTTAAGTTATTACTTCCTAATGAGAAAAAGCCTGAGTCTGTGCAAAATTTTCATCATTTTATATTTACCAATTTATAAAAATGGAGTAAGCTACTTTAATTTTAGATACAACCTACATTTGTAAAACCAGGAGCCAGGAAAGTAATCAGAACTGGTGATTATACTGGATGAAAAAGAATTCTTCCTGGGGCTACGTTCTGCTCTGGTTCTATGCTTGCAGCTCGCTCTGGTTTCCCAGGACTTTTTTGTGCATATTGAGGGCACTGAAGGCTCCTTAAGGCACTGAAAAGAAAAGAAAAAAGAAAAAAAAAAAAAGAGAGGAAATAAGCAGTTATTAGGCTTGATAAGTTTGTTCAAGAGATAAATTAAGATGTTTAGTATTTGATTTTTTTCCATCCATCTAGGCACTGCTGAGGTAAAACCCCATATCATAAACTTACAAAGGAGAATGAAACAGAGCCACGGCCCTCAAGGACTTAAAGATAGTGGCAGGATTAAATCAAGTAGGCCTACGTCTACAGTACAAGACAGAACAAGAGCAGTCTTCTGCAGTAGAGGGTGATGAGCTGCTCGGGACCCTGCCCGCACCCTGTCCCCCATAGTATGTAGAAATGCCCCAATAATAGCTCATTTAACAGAAATACAAAGTGGTGCTCCATGCACATGAGGGATGTCTTGAGATTCCAGAAATGAAGTGGGAACTCAAAGCCGGTACGTAGAAGTTGAAGCCAAAAGGTCCAAGGAGGGAAACTTACCTTCAGCCCAGGCCTTTCAACACCAATCTGAGGCATACGGTGATCGTCTCCTGTGGAAAAGGGCTCTTATGCTTTTAAAGAGAGTTTGAGGAGTAGAGCATTTTATTCAGGGAGGGGGGAAAAAAACAAGACAAAACAGCACTGGGAAGAAGAGCCGCTGGTAGTGAAGTGGCAGAGCAGACCTGGCCGACTTGTGAGCTGCGGGGGGAGGTCTCGCTGGTCAGTGCGTGTGTGCGTGTGTGTGGACATGTACCTGTGTGCACACGTGCATGTGTGTGGCAGGCTAGTGCTCAAAAGTGAGTGGGCTGCGAGGGAGTGGAGGTAGCTGAGGCGGAGGTGAAGTAGATCGTCAGGGGAAAAGGCAGACGAATGAAGAAGGAGCCGGACTGGATGAGTAAGAGTCTCATTTGTTGGTGTTTGTTCTCATTGCTTGAGGATAAAGGTGATCTTTATATATTTGTGGGCAAGAAGGCAGAAAGAGACGTGTTGAAATGCAAATGACAGTAACAGGTGGAGCAAAACCGAGGAGGAAGCAAAAAATGTTGGACTCGAAAGTAGATGGAGGGGTTAATATTGGAAAAGGGTAGGTAAAAGCAGTAATTTTTTCTGTATCTTTTCATGATAATTCATTATCTCTGGGCATGAGAACGCTGCTACCATGAAAAGTCTGATGTCATTCCTTTGTAGGCCATCTACATTTTTATCCTAGCAGTATGTGAGTTGTCTGTTTTTGCTTAACAAATGATTCTGAAATGTACTAGCATAAAACAATAAACATTTATTATCTCACCCAGTTGCTGTGGATCAGGTACCTAGGAGGAGCTTAGCTAGGTGGTTTTGGTTCTGGGTCTCACACAAGGTTGCAGTCAAGACTGTGGCTTGGACTGAAGGCTGGACTGGACTGGAGGATCCACCTCCAAAATGGATCACTCCTACGCCTGGTAAGTTAGTGCTAGTTGTCAGCAGGAGGCCTTAGGAACTCCATGTGGACCTCTCTATAGGGCTGCTTGAGTGCCCTCACAGCATGGCAGCTGGGTCTCCCTAAAGGAGGTGATGAGAGAGAGAGAATAATCTAGATTTGGAGGTCTCACACCTTCACTATTACCATATTCTGTTAGATGTTAGAAGTATGTCCCTACGTAGAGCCCAGGCTCAAGGGCAAGGGAATTTGGCTCCATCTTTCAAAGGGAGGGGTATCAGAGAATTTGTAGACATCTTTTTAAATTACCACTGGCAGGTAGATCTTGAGATGGATACAATTAAGAAGTTTGGAAAATCTCACATTGGAGATGTGTGATATGCTTAGATGATCCAAGATTCATTAGGTGTGAAATAATGAAGTGTCTACACACCCTACTATGTTATCCCACATCTGCATGCCTGCGAAGGTTTGTGCAGTTCCGAGTGTGTTATCACTCCATTGCCTCTGCTGCAGCATCTACGACAGCACGGGAAAGTGCTCTCATCGGGATGGGATGAGACAGGGGAGCAAGCGGAGACAGGGGAGCACCGTGGATCCACGTGTCCCTTCACTGCTTTTGAGATCTCCTCAGTGAGAACTTTCTCCTGTAGTGTTTCCAGGAGAAACAATAACGTTAGTCGCAGAATTTCTGTAAATTCTGACCTCTCTTTTCCAGCTGGTCAGAGTAGGGCAGCCCTTGTTGGAGTGGAAAGAGCCAGATTTGAGCTGAAGCTTTTAACACAGACACACTCAAAAGAGAAAAATTTGCCCCCAGTTTTGTTACCATTTTCTGCCAGTGCACTTGGAAGGAAGAAGGAATTAATGAGGCTCATTGTGTATGCAAGGGTAAGCACAGTTTGTGTTGAGCTAAGTCTAGCAGAAGCTGAAAAAGCATATCTGGCACAGCGAAGTAATTAGACTTCACATTTCTCACATTTTGTAAGGAAAAAATGTCTTTAGTGGAAAGTGTCTTTAATCTCATTTTGCTCAGAAAGAAAAGACTTTTCTCAGCCCAATCCTGGGCTTGGTCCTTTGTTGACGACATTTAAAATGAAGGTGCAAATCAATGTAGTCATATTTTAGGTTATTTGTATGCTCTGCAAGAAAGAGGAGACTGCTTGAAAAACAGAGCTGGTGCCAGGTTCTTGGCTAGAATTAAAAGCCAGCAATATAAGTGTCCAGATCAAATGCAGGAACAGGGCAGTGATCAAGTCATCTATTTCTGTTCTTCTCAAGTGACTGGAAATACCTGGAGAATGGTAAGTGTGTCTTCCAAATAGTGGTTAAAATATGGCCTTCCCAGGTTCAGTTCTGGCTCTGCCACTTTACTAGCTGTGTGATTTAGGGCAAATTAACTTCATTCTTTCTCTTTCTCAGTTTTCTCATCTGTAAAATGGGGGAAATAATAATACCTTATCTAATAGGGCTGTTATGAAGTGGAGATAATAAATAATGTAAATTACAAAAAAAAAATGGTGCATTACAAGCACTGTAAAGATTAGCTATTTTTATAATGAATATTAATTATTACAAAGAGTAGTGTGTAGAGATTAGATACTGAATAAATATTTGCTGTTTGGACTGAACACCAAATAGTAAAATATAGCAGACTGTTAAATATAGCTGAGTCTGTTAGGAGAGGTTACTCTTTCACCCGCTTCCATAATAGCATCAGTTACTCCACATACTGCTCCCTCCCATACACACACACTCCAGTAACACTTGGTTAAAGTACTTTTCCTCTGTTACAGTACTTCTCACGCTGCATCATAATTGTGTGTCTGTATCTGTCTCTCTCCTTGAACTGTGGGAGTACTAAAGATAGAGTGTATGTCTTACTTATCTCTTTATCATCAGCATCTATCTCAATGCCTGCATATAATAGTTGTGGCACAGTGAATATCTGTGGATAGAATGATTGATTAATTTAAATTAATCAACAAATATTTATTAAGCACCTACTATGTGCCAGACACTTTGCTTTGTGCAGGAATACAGCAATGACCAAGACAGACACTGTCCTTGCTCTAATGGAGTTCACGATCTAGGAAAGCTGTTTCCAGAATTCTAGGTCCCTCTAAGACACTCAGAGAGAGAAGGAAGTCAGTGCATAATGTTTGTGATTCCTACTCCATATCAGTTAGGATGTGTTAGATGGCAGATATCAGAAAACCCAACTAACAGTGACTTAAGCCATAAGAACACTATTGTTTAAGGACCAAAAATTCTGGTGTTAGATGGTTCTGAAGATGGTTCATTAGTTCCTTGATGTCAGGGTAATAGGTTGGTGTATCAGCAATTCCTTTGTGTTTCCCTTCAAGGTGGCAAGATGACCATCAAAGCTCTAGGCATCAGGGCCAACCCCGTGGCTCACTCGGGAGAGTGTGGCGCTGGGAGCACAGCGGCACTTCCGCCGCGGGTTCAGATCCTATGCAGGGATGGCCGGTGCATTCACTGGCTGAGTGCGGTGCGGGCAACATCATATCCTCACACCATTATCTCCAAAGGCAGGAAGGCTGAAGGGTTTCCATGTGCTTCTCTTCTTTTAACAGGGAGGGAATATCTTTTCCTAAACATCTCCATTAGATCTTCCCTTACATATTATCCAAGATGGGATTACATGGCATCCCTACCTTCAAGGGAGGCTGGAAAGTTTACTTTCTGGTTTGTTCAGCCTGTAATGAGAAGTAGGAAGAGGAGAAGGTGGTTGGGAATGGCTTCTGGGTAGCAAAACAACCGTGAGTGCCATTTTCTGGCTACTCCCACTTTTCTTATTCCCATGACCTCGAGCACAAGAAAGTGTGAGCAGCATGTGTGGTACTCTGCACCCTGCCTCGTCCTGCCTTCCACCTGCAAATTGGGCAGATAGAATGGATGGTCCTCAAGAGTTCATTCAGCTTTGCTTTGCTAGAATCAATCTATGACCGTATACCGCAGACAGCAAGGCTTAATCACAACCAGCTTGAGCTTCTGTGTGCGATTACTACGTGCCAGGGACGGAATGGAATATTTGGAGTCAATATGTCTGGGTTCCAGTCAGAACCTTGGA
>NW_007731156.1:138887-141059 GCF_000696425.1 Galeopterus variegatus | reverse complement strand
TGCCAGGGACGGAATGGAATATTTGGAGTCAATATGTCTGGGTTCCAGTCAGAACCTTGGACTTTGGCAAGTCACATATCTTCTCCAAGCCTCAGAGTTCTCATCATTTAAATGGACATAATTGTGCCCAACAGCAAGATTGCCATGTGGGTTAAATGAGATATTCTGTGCAGTTTGCATCTCATTTGTTTATAGCCTGCTTAGCTTCACGGGGGATTTGATGCGAATGCTCTTTGTAGGCTGTTGTTATTATTACCTCTTTGCACAACTCTGCTATCAAAACAGAGCACTCAAAACAAGCCCCAAATACTTGCCCCTGTGCCTACAGGGACAAGTGCTAGCCCTTGTGAGCAATCTTAGGATCATTGCCATCAGCATTGTCAGTTTTCTGACTTTAGGTGCTAGCACATGAGCTCTTGTATCAGTGTGTCCCCTCGGACCTCTGGGATCTTCAGAATGATTAAATGTAAACCTGGAAAGGCAGGTGAAAGAACTCTGCCTTAGGTGCCTCACAATTTCAAGGTTCATTCATAACAGAAGATACATTCCGGCAGACATTATGCATGTAAATGTAATCTTGATCTTGCTAAATATTTGAAATATGCTAATAAGACCATGCTTGTGTTCAGTTATGCTCATGGAAATGCCATACTCTCCATGATGTCATCGTCTCCCCAGACTGAGGGTTGGACGCTCCTCACCCTAAGTAGGTGCTAGTTTCTCTTGCACCAGGCTCAAATCCTTGGAGATATTTGAGGGGAAGTGGGAGTGTAATAATTTCCTAAAATCTAACTCAATCTCTTTAAGAGCCAAGATTATTGAATCATATCACCCAGCAGGAGATAAAGACAGCCAGGCCGAACAGAAGAAAGCAGATCAGTCCTGTTTGCATGATAAGAACCTCCTAAGTGTGTGTCTTAACTGATGGGATCTGACAGTCCAGCCTGAAAGCTTTGGTTGGAAAATGATAGCAAACTGCACGCTGCAAAAAATACTCCACAGGTGCAGTCATCCAAAGTAACCCCGCCATACTAACTGTGATTTAACTGGCACTAGTGTCCAAATAATCACGCTAGAATTTTCTACACATCTCTGCACACTCACACACAATTTCTTTAATCTTTTCCAACCTTTTAAGATAAGTTGTGCATGGAGAGTAGCGTAGGCTTTGTAGTCAAGCATAGCTGGGCTTGGATCCCTTCAGCACACACGTTGAATGATATTCACATATTTGCACCTCAGTTTTCTCATCTGTGAAATGAGAAGAATACCTGCCTCACCAAGTTGCTTTGAGGATCAAGAGAAAGTAACCCCTAGAGAGAATCTAGTGGAGAATCTGTCTCCATAATAAGTCAATAATCAGTAATAGTCCCTTCCTTTCCTTTCTCCCCAGGACTAGAGGAGCTTTGTACCTTTCCTTGGCTGTGCTCACCTTCTTTTTCCAAATACTAATGGCTAATGAATTAACTTTTGGCAAAGCTGGTGAACACTCCAGTTACTTAATTGGGTCTTAAACTTAGAAGGTAGACTCTATTTTGACCATGTGATAGAAGATAAAGAATGGTTGGGACTGAAGGTTACCCGAAGGGTACTGCAAAGGGAATTATGTACCAGAAGGCAAGTGGCACATTCATTATGCAAGCAGTAATGGCTTAGGTGCCAGGTACAACTGAGCTTCAATGAGAGTGTGGTTTTCTCAGCCTGGATGTCAGTGTGCCTCCTGGTCCATGCCTATAGTATGTGCCAGGAGTCTACCCTTCATGGGGTCATCCATCTCTAGGGTCCTTTATTTGTCCTCTAGGCAGTTCTGAGGAACTATCAGATAGAATGAGTCATGGTGAGCATGACCAACTCCTTCTTATTCTTAGTCTGGGGTTATAGATGCCCAATTACTGTTGATTGATTGGTGATAGAAATACTGTTAATCCTTCCCACTCCTGTGGAGGATGCTAACATTTATAAAGCAAATGTATTTCACAGGGCCTAGCTTCCAAGGACCTGTAGTTTCAGGTATAGCCTAACTTTTTAAAATTACACATAGAAATGTTAAGCTTGTGAAAGGCAGGAAACTTTCCCTGGGCTAAAGTCTCTGTTGCAGATAAAGAATTGTAACAGCAAAATTGCTGGCTCCAAGGGCAGATGTCCTTGGTGCAGCTAAACCTAATGATTGTT
>NW_007731156.1:136328-138090 GCF_000696425.1 Galeopterus variegatus | reverse complement strand
GACTTCAATGCCCTTATCTCCACTGCTTAGTTTGGTTTCTGGCTTATTACAGATAGGAAGGAAGGGGAGAGCGGAGAATGAAAATTAATTCTCACTTGTCTTTCAAAAGTCTGCTTCCTGTTAAGGGAATCCAAAGTCATTCTCTTGCTCACCCTTAGTCAAAGAGCAGTAAGCCTAAATTCTTGCTCCGTGGAGAATATTTTGGATATCAAGATTATTTTTACTAGACAAAGTTTATGTTTAAAGACAGGACCAAGTTTCTAATGTTGGAATCGTGGAATCTTTGGGAAAGAATAATACTAATGAGAAGTAATACAGCTTAGTCATTAAGAACACCAATCATGGAGACAGACTGCCTCATTCAAATCCCAGTTCTGCTACTTACAGGCTTTATTAATTTGGGAAAGTTGCTTAATACCTCAGTTCCTCCAACTGTAAAATGTGGATAATAGTACTTCTTAGGAGTCATTATGAGGATGAAATCACTTGAAATATGCAAAGTGCTTAGAAAAGAACCTGGCACAAGATAAACACTATATGAGTGTTTGTTTTCATTCATGGTTATCTAGATCAGGATTTTCCTAAATATTTAGCTGCAGAGTCATTTGTTTAACACAACTTTATATGAAAGTCCATATATAAAACCTATAAATGCAGAGCTGTCTTGTTGAGATAGTGAGCCAGGATGAAGCCCAGGGTTCCTCTCTGTTCATTCCTGAGGGTTCTGTGGAACTCTTAGAGCTAGAGGAGCCTGGCTGAGAAGCTCTGCTCACATCGCAAAGCCCCTCATTTTCTAAGGAGGACTGAGACCGAGGCTTGGCCTGAATTGTCCAAGTCCCCACAAGAGTGCCTCATGGAGCAGCAGGGACCATCCCAGGACTCAAGTCACCTGATTCTCAATCCAGAGAGATCTCCCTCAAAGACATACCCCCTGCCCCATCCTGCAAAGGAATCAGAATGATAATGGGCTGGACAGATGGATCTGTGTCCTATTCCTCCTTTCACACTCATTTCTGAGTGGCCTCTCAGAAATTCTGCTCCACGATGTTGCTGTACTTCATTGTCTTGTGCCCAGTGGAACAGTGTGCTTCTGCAGACTCTAAGACTTATATCTTAGAGTGTGAAGACAGGGGGACAACAAATGGAGATGTGAGTTTTACTGTGCCATGTGTCCTGCCCTTGTTGGTAAAAATAGAACTGGAATTCATTCTTTCTTTCTTTTGCCAAATATCTTAAGAATTTTCTTATGCTTAATTCATTACCAAGTGTACTTTTTACTTCTAATTTGCTATCATTTGAGCACTGACACTGTCCCCAAACAGACAGGCTATGGCCATACTATCTGCATCTACACTGTAATTAAATCAGTAGTTTCATCTTATATAAACAGACACTCATAAACCAGTGTAGCCTGTCCTGTGCTTCCCGTTGCTCTCTTGCTCGACGGAGCATAGATGTGCAGAGCAGGTTAGTATCTCAACTCTACCCAACAGCTCCTTTGCTAGCAACTAAAGCTCACTTTGATGGGGAAAATAATATATCTTTGTTTCCTAGAGCACAACCCTTCTGACCAGCAGCACACTGTAGAGCTGTATAAGCTATTTTCTCAGGAGACAAAAGAGTTGTTATCAAGGATGCTAGAGGAAGCATGGGCCTGTTCAGTTATCTTTCAACAGACATTTATTGAGTACTTTGTGGTGTTGAGTACTATCTTTGGACTCTATTTTACCTTCACAACCATCCTATAAAATGGTCCCTGTCA
>NW_007731156.1:134813-135606 GCF_000696425.1 Galeopterus variegatus | reverse complement strand
TGAGTACTATCTTTGGACTCTATTTTACCTTCACAACCATCCTATAAAATGGTCCCTGTCATCCCCATTTTGTAGGTGAGACAACTTAGAAAGCTAAAATAGCTTGCACAAAGCCACGTGGCTAGTCAGAGAGAGAGAGGCCGCAGAGAGCTGGGATTTGAACCCAGGTAGGTAAGACTTCACATCAGCACTCCTAACCACCACGTGACAGGATTTACATGGGGTGATGAAGTTCAAAAATACTAAGTCATTGACGCTACCTTTAGGAACCTCACACACCGATACATAAGTCTGATAAAGAGTGATCCACGTTACATGCAAGAATAAAAAGAAGAGCTCTGGGCCATGGAAAAATTAGGTCTGCCTGAAGGAAAGGGAGCAGAGACAGAGATCACGGAGAGCTTTGCAGAAGAAGACCTTTGATCTTGGCCTTGAACCATAGGCAAGGGTTCTCAAGAGGGAGAAGGATGGTCTTTATAAGGAACAGCATGAACACCCGTACGGCTGTATGTTGTGTCCAGGGAGTAGTGTTTAGGCTGGTATGGCCAGGGTATCGTGTGAAAATGGGAGAAATGGCACAACTGAGACTGTAAATGAGTCCTTATCCTGAAGGCAACAGTGAGCTGTATCGGCCAGCATTCCTCACTTGTAAGCAACAGAAGCGGACTCTATGTTAAACTAAAATAAACTCACGGGAAATACACTGGGAGATCACAGAGTCGACAGGCAGGCTGGACAGCCGAACTTGGAGACTGGCAGGAATTGTGTGGAGAACAGGACCTCCAGAGGGCCA
>NW_007731156.1:132873-134760 GCF_000696425.1 Galeopterus variegatus | reverse complement strand
GGCTGAGAGGAAAGGGCTGTGGGAGCAACCAGAGGACCTTTCATCTTTTCCCACAAAAGGGAAGAGTAACTGCGCAAAAGAAAAGGAGGAGGTTCTGCTAGGAGGGAAGGAGAGGTACAGGATATATATATTTAATCCTTCTATAGAAACTATCAACAATTTCAGAGCTGGGTAATCACCTGGTCAGATCTATGAGCTGGATGCCCCATGATAACGTGGAAGGTGGTGTAGAAAAGTTTGGGGCAAAGGAATGGCCTTGCTGAGAGGCTGCTTCTTTGGTCCAGGTAAGAACTGCTAAGCCTTCAGAGTGAATGTAGGATGGAGGCAAGGAGATAAACTCACAGCACTCCCCTGCCACAGTTAACTATAATATCCCTCACTCGGACAGCGTTACATTCATTTGATGAGAATATTATTGATCTAATGAGGGATTATCCCAAGGCTTATGATTTTATAAATGAGAAAATAACACACACTCCAGGGAGACTTAGCTGTTACATTAACAATTAATAGGAAAATCTGACAAAGCCAAGGCTTGGAAGTCATGCTTATCATGAATAATATAGAGCTGGGAGAGTTGGTCGAAACCCAAATACATTCAGAGTAATTTTCCATAAACCTGCCACCTCTAGTTTGAAAATATTTCATATGTGAGACTGCGATTTTCTCTGACAGGCTGGGATAGGAAGAAGAGGAATTTGGAAAAGTAAATTGCTCTTTTCATAATGGTAAAAATGTCATTACTGCAAAAGATATTAATCTTTCTGATCGGAAATTATATCTTCAGCTGAGATTCTGGTTCTGTAATCCTCAGCATTATAGGAAGGCATGTTTAAGATCTCCTAAATACATGATAACTGGTTTTATTTTACTATCCAAATGGTAACAGGTATATTTTTTTCAAGCCATTCGGTGCAGCCAATCATCTGTCTCAGCACTGAAAATATCAGTAATTTCTAGGGGAAGTCACTGTGGCCCTGATGGTTCCAGTGAACTTATTCTACCAGCCCTGCTGCCCCTCTTGTATGCTCTGGACAAGTCCTACCTTGTGGGAGTGCTGGAGAGAATGAGGCCAGTTTCTGTGCCAGTCAATTAGGTTCACCGGGTTCCATATTCTAATTGCAGACACACTTAAGAAAGGTTTGCTTGTGATTGCCAGATGGCTACAGGGAAAGGAGAGAATTTGTCTTAGTTTGGGTCCCCCAACTGCAGACCCTGAGAAAGAATTAGCAACAGGTAGCTTATTTAGGGAGCACAGAGAAGGGGTGGCAAAGTGAGAGTAGGAAGGGAGGAAAGACAGTGAAGGGTACATTAGTGAGCGTTACTGCTGTGGGCAAGGGGAGCTCAGCCCCATCGTGGACCCTCAGGGAGACTGTGTGGGACACACTTTAGAATTGTCCCACTGAGGGGAGAGGAAACCAGGGCATTACCCACCCACTGCTCATTTGTTGAAGGCCACTGCTGGTAGTACTTCTGACCTACCCCGCACCCCAATGCAGGCCAGGCATGAATCTGCAGTCAGAGAATGCCTTCGAGAAGCTCTTTCTAGACACAAGAACTGTCTGCAAGCAACCTGTAGGATAGGCCCAGACAACAAGGCAGAGCACAACCAGCAGCTCATACAAAATGAAATGGGAAAAACTCACTGCTGCACCTTAAAAAAAAAGTCAATGAGTGTCTTTAAAAAACTTTCCATTAGGGCCGGCCCCGTGGCGCACTCGGGAGAGTGCAGTGCTGGGAGTGCAGCGACACTCCCGCTGTAGGTTCGGATCCTATGTAGGACTGGCTGGTGCGCTCACTGGTTGAGCGCAGTGTGGACGACACCAAGCCAAGGGTTGCAATCCCCTTACCGGTCACAAAAAAAAGAGACAAAAAAAAAAAAAAAAA
>NW_007731156.1:130503-132080 GCF_000696425.1 Galeopterus variegatus | reverse complement strand
GAGCGCAGTGTGGACGACACCAAGCCAAGGGTTGCAATCCCCTTACCGGTCACAAAAAAAAGAGACAAAAAAAAAAAAAACTTTCTATTATGTTAAATAAGGTGGATTGAATTTTGCCAAGGGAAGCACTCAAAATATTCAGCCATGGATCATACTTTGAAAGCATGTACAATCTAATAAAGGAGTTAAGCTGCATTTACAAATAAGTCTAATACCAGAGAGAAAGGGATGAGAGATATGAGTCACATGCAGAGTGAGAGGTGGCAGAGATGACCTAGAAGCGGTAGGAGGGAAAGACTCAAGAAAGACTTCCTGGAAAGTTAGCACCTGGCTTTTACATTCACAGGTGAGGAGGGTGGACATTCCATGCACAGGAAGCAGAATCATCACAGACACGGAGCACGGAAAGTGAGCGACATGTGATGGTTGGAAAGTGAAGGACAAGTTTTGGGTCAATTTAACCTGATGTTGGGTGAGTGAAAGTGAGCAGTCGGAGGAAGATTAGAAAGTTCTATTGGGCCCAAATTGTGAAGAGTCTTAAATATCAGGCTCAGGATGTTGATCTTAGCCCTGTAGGCCAGTGGTTTGCTACTGGTGTAACAGGCACATGAGGGTACTGTCAACCCTTATAGGTAGGCAACCACTTTTTTTATTCAGATGAAAAATTTGTTTTTCTGCAGCAGAGACGCACACAGGCACACACACACTGCACATCCTGTTAGGATGGTGGCTCTCAGATAAGCCTGTGGGTCATATGTCATAGTGTGGGGCAAGATACCACTTGCAAGTAACAAGTAGGAAGAGGTGGGACAGAGGAACGAAACAATGTTTACTGCAGCTTGGAGAATGCTGCCTTGTGTGTATAGGAACAAGCACAGGCAGGGCAATGGAGGAGCTCAAACACACCTCAGACGCAAAAATCAAATAAATAGTTCAGGGACCAGGGATTTACTCAATACTTTCAACTGGGAACTTGCCACCAACCTCCCAATTTTAACATTTAAANGGATTTACTCAATACTTTCAACTGGGAACTTGCCACCAACCTCCCAATTTTAACATTTAAAAGTGTGCCAAGAAATAAAAAATGTTGTTAATTATCTTAAGGCAACAGAGAACCATTTTGAGGTTTTTCAGAGGAGAGTAACTTGACTTGACTGTGGCTCTGTCGTTGGGAGCATGAGTTCTCCACGACTCCCCATGGTGGAGGGTTTCTCTAATACAAACATGTGTTCAGATCACTTTCCATACTGCTTCTGTATGTGGCAAAAAGGGAAACTGAATGGGAAGTTCTGGGATTGGAGACTAAACTCTCCTTGATATAGGTGTGGAAGAAACTAGTCTCCCACATCAACATTCATCAATCTGCATTTGAAAATTACATACTAAACTCCTACTGCATACAAGGGGCCCTTTAAGTGCTGGGTCAGAAAGACACTTAATTCTGTGTGACCTTGATAAGTAACTCATCCTGGTCTCAATTTGCTCATCAGTAAAATGGAGATAATAAGAGCTTTCTTGCAAAGTAATTGTGAAGATTGAATGATACAATTTATTGAAACTCTTGGTCCTTGATA
>NW_007731156.1:127454-128775 GCF_000696425.1 Galeopterus variegatus | reverse complement strand
TGGCCTATAGACCAAGATCATAAGCCAAAATGCTTTCAGGAGCCAGTGAAAATTTGAAGTGACCAAGATTAAGACTTGGAGGATGGTGGAGACTGTGGGGTTCTGGAGAGTGTAAAGGTCTTCAGATGCAAAACATATGAATCACCAGGCTCTCCAAATAAAACATGCCTCCAGGCCAAAGGTCAGCCACATCCTGGTTTCTGGCCACTGTTCTAGGCCGCTATCCGGCCCTGCATTGCCATGCCACATGATTGACCAGCATTGCCAATCACACAAATCACTATTTCGTACTGAGCCTAGATGAGCCTTCAGAATCCTTCTCAGTATGATAAGTCATGAGCATTACTTTAATGATTCTTTTCCCATCAGCTCCCCAGGCTCAATATGACCATTATAATAAGTTTGCTTTGAACATATTTGCAAAAGTGCATTAACATATGAGTGAGGGGGTGGTATTTATTGTATAAACATGTGGTTTCTCAGTACACCCTTCCTCTAACCCCCAACTACCCACATTCAAACTTTTTTCCTTTGCATTTTGTATTAGTCCATTTGTGTTGCTATCACAGAGCACCTGAGACTGGGTTATTTATAAAGAACAGAGGTTTATTTGGCTCACGATTCTGGGACAGCNTCTTGCAAAGTAATTGTGAAGATTGAATGATACAATTTATTGAAACTCTTGGTCCTTGATAAAAGCTTAATAAATGAGAAATCATAGATATTTTATCACTATATATCCTTAGGGCCATATCTTGAAAACCATTAAAGACAAAGCTCATAGAAACTCTAGGTGAAATCAGAATATCCCTTTAGTGAACCTATGGACTTCTATACAAAGTTCCTGGTATGCCATAGTTTATATCTGTTAACTTTGGGTGTAGTTCTCATGGAGAACGGGATATTATCTCTATATATTCTTAATTGGAACAGTATGAGATGGAAATTTAGGAGAATTAGTATGCTGACAGTTCTTCGGTTTTCTCTTTGTTGAGCACAGCATGTTACCTACATACATTTTTCATTTAATCATTCAGAGCACAGTATGTTACCTACATACATTTTTCATTTAATCATTCATACAATAACCATTTTTGAGCATATACTATAAATTCTAAGTGTGAAGGAGGCACGGAGGAGTGTAAGATTTCTCTAAATATCTATATGTAAAGATAAACTATATGTATATATGAGATACATGAGGGTACTTCAAAAAGTTCATTGAAAAATAGAATTAAAAGATAGTATAAATCATTCCATGCACTTTTTGAAGTATCCTCAAAGTACGTATATAACATACATATAACTTATACTAGACAGT
>NW_007731156.1:125381-126006 GCF_000696425.1 Galeopterus variegatus | reverse complement strand
GGTTATTTATAAAGAACAGAGGTTTATTTGGCTCACGATTCTGGGACAGCTGCATCTGGCACCGGCCTCAGGCTGTTTCTACTCATGGCAGAAAGCAGCAGGCAGCTGGTGGATACAAGCAGATCACATGGTGAGAGGAAGCAAGAGAGAGGAGGTGCCAGGGTCTTTTGAACAACCAGCTCTGGCGGGAACTAACAGAGGGAGATCTCACTCTCTACCCCTGCCCCCCAGGGAGAGCATTAATCCATTCATGAGAGATCTGCCCCCATGACTCAAACGGCTTCCAGCACTGCCACATTGGGGATCAGATTTCCACATGAGTTGTGGGGGGACAATAACACCCAAACTCTGTCACATTCATTTTTAAATATATGTCAAGTCTGCACTATTAGGTTTCCTCCGCTCCTAATTAGGATAATCATCTTTTCCTTGACCAACTGATGATATCATTGCAAGGATCAAATAAGTTCATGAGTGAGTAAGGATCTGGCAGACTGAAAGCCTTCTAACATTATTGTGCTGTCTGGTCCTTTTGGCATCACTGCAAGGGAATTGTGGGAGATGGGTCGATGTGGTGAGCACGTGTCTGATGAGAATACTGTGTACTGATTAAGTTGTGTAATTT
>NW_007731156.1:108702-124320 GCF_000696425.1 Galeopterus variegatus | reverse complement strand
TGAGAATACTGTGTACTGATTAAGTTGTGTAATTTTAAGATTTGCCATAGAATATGTGTTCTAAAGGGTTCAGGAAACCAGGAGAGCTGTTTTTGCAAGAACCTATGTTTGGTGATAATAAGCACAAAGAACAGAAGTAAAATAAGGAAATAAAACCATCATTTTGCAGATGGAGTGTGTTGTCCTGTGCTACAGACAATGAAACTTTCTTCTCTCCAGTCTCTGCCAGTTTAACACACCCTTACACACTCATCGACTCACACAATTCTCACGACAGCATCATGAGGTGTTCCAGGAGGGGATGATTACCTTTGGAAAGTTACTTATGCCTGGTCAGCAAGAGAGCCAGGGATTGGATCTGGGTTTTCTGACTTTGTGCATAACCCTGTCAGTTTCTTTGTCTATCATTATTTAAAAACATTGTTCAACTCAAGTTCCTAAAGGGTGATGGAAATAGGAAAGAAAAAAGAAATCAAAGCATTGCTCTTACTCCCCACATCTTCAGCTGGGTGCCAGAGACGGCACTCTCAGGCTTCAGCTGCCCTTGGCTTGTGTAATCATTTGTGCCCTGCTTTAATCATTTGTGCAGGTGTGGGCTTACCTGGAGCTAACCTATGTCCTCCTTTACCCAAATACTAGAAGGGATGGATTTACACTTAAATCAATATTCAATCTAATGTACCTCTCTTGACCCCATTTGCAAAATGGTGTGTAGATCCTGGATAAGAACACAAGCTTGCAAGCTGAATCAAAGCTATCTGCAAGGTAGCAAACTCAAGAAAGAGACATGGTAGTAAATGCAGAAGAAGAATGGAAGTTTCCTTAGCAAGGAGTAGTGTATTTCCTTATCCTCACCCCTTTTTTTATTACAGGTATAGAAAAGGGAATCAATCGTGATTTAATTGTGCCCTGTTGCAAACGAGGCTCAGGATTTCAATAGGACCAAAGACATTAACAACAACAACAACAACAACAACAACAACAATAATAATAATAATAAAATAATAATAAACCTAATAACATGAGTAGGATTTCTTTTCAGTTGTATATTATAATACTACACAGGATATTTTCATTATTTGGAGAAGAAAATGCCCTATGTATGTCATTTTCCATATCATAAAATAAGAAATAAACACATGAATACTGAATGCAACTTCAAAGCAAATATTTCATTAGTTATGTGTAAACTGAAGCCTATGGGTACCGTCCAAAGTATATGGAATCCTTGATTCAAAATGATTTGTTCAACGCTCTTTAGGTTGTTAATTTCATACTAGAAATGGAGTTCTTAGCCTGATCTTCTAGAAACAGGTCGAATTAAATGAACTTGAAGCATGAAGGAAGAAAGCAAGCAGAGGAAAAAAAGCAAGAGAAGAGAAAAAAGGCAAGGGAAGGGAAGCAGAAGGGAACAGAGGGGAGGGGAGGAGAGGAAAGCTTATACCTCCAGTGACCTGAAAAAAATCAAAGTCTCTTAATAGTAAGCTTTTACATCTTTCTTTTTGGCAAGATTTTTAATGAACAGATTTCAAGGCTTCAAGTTCAGTGAATTGATCTACTAAATTTAGAAGGGTTTTATCCTCCCTATGCTAAAATATTGTCCCACATTCAATAATGTTCTACATGACCGTGTTTTTGATTGACAGTAAAATCACAGCGATGGATTCATACCATAAATTCACAATTAAGTGACTCCATGAGGCATATGAAATGAGCGGTATTTCATCAGTAAATTCTGTTGCTTGCATCTAAGCATCAACAAAGTGCTCCTAACTCCAGGATGCCTTTGGAATCACTTGTTATGTTGATGGAAAACTTTGGCTACATGCTTCTAAATGCACAGTTTCAACGGTACCACTCGTAGCTAGTACTTTTAATGTTATTCATGGTAACTAGGACTTTTGGAAGTTGAGTCAGATTGAGGACAAGGAGAACATTTTGATAATATGTCTTTTACAAAGCATGCACTTTGGATTTTAGTGGTAGTGAAAGTCCTCTCATAATCTCCTCCAACCCCTGCCCGCAAAGCCTCCTCAGACAGACGTGTAATCAGAGCAGAAGCACAGTGCCTGTTATGCAGTTGCCACTTCAAGCACGGTGCCTTTCTCTGCTCAGTGTGATGGCCTCCCCTACAGCATTCTACATGAAAATTTGGGAACCTTTCCAGGAACAAAATCATTACATTTGAAGATGTACAAAATACCTTACTTTGCACCATTAGTACTCTTGTAATGGTGATAAGATTTTAAACTACTTCTATTAATTATTGTAATAAGCTGAAATTTTGATACAGCATACAATTAGGAATGCCTTTCTCTATCTGAAGGGCATATGTTAAAGTACACAGGGGTGATCATTTGTTTTTGAGTTAGTCACACTTCTCTTAACCCTAATGACACTTGTGTGATTTTATCAATGGGCAAGAGAGTGTTAGACAAAGTCACCGTGGTCAAAATAAAAAGGAGAGCATATGGATAAACCGCATGAGAATCACCACCATTCATCTGCCTCCTCTTTAAGAACACACATTCCCACTGTGAATGTCTGATAATGTTAATTACTTTGTCATTTTAGGTTTAACTAAACAGTCAATTAGAAAAACATGAACTATGCTTTAACTGACCTTTTAGTGGAAATTAGATTATAGCACATCTTTTGTATTCATCTGAAAAGATTAAATCAATACTTTCTTTAGAATTTATGTCCAAGAATTTTTAGTTGGCATCTGAATTCGCTCATAATTATTCAATCACTTAGTCAATGCGTTCATTGACTGAATAATCTGCTTGGTGCTATGGAGGATGCAAAGATAAAGAAGACTGTCTCTGCCCTGAGGGAGGTTATAATCTCAAAGGGAAAATAATGTGCATAGAGACCATGCTATAAAGCTGAATGTGCTAGACGGAAGACCCAAGCAAAGTGCTGGGAGAGTTGAGAAGAGAGGTTGGACTGGAGCCTGTGGGGAGACAAAGATCGGAAAAGCTTTGAGGAGCAGGTGGAATTAGGGTCGATACTGAAGAGAGGGGTGGATTTTGACCCGCAAATAAATTCACTTCTTTCCCTTCCAGACAGGGGAGCCTAGCTTTTCTAATCTTACTGTTGAAATGTTTCCACAAAGACGTGCTTAAGAAAGTGAATCACATGGGCCAAGCAGTTTGCATTGTGTATAATTATTTCACCTAAATGGCCCTAACTTCATTTAGCCATCACGATAAAGCAAAGCCCCCCCCAAAAAAGAGTATTTTAAAAATGCAAAAAGAAAGTTCATAAAATATCAGATGACAATAGTTAAATTGCTAGAATTTGGCGCAGTTTAGAAAACAAAACTTTTCTCTGACTTTGTAAACCATGTCACATGGAGCACAAATTGGGGTCAAAAATTGCAAAATTACAACTGAGTCCCATTAGGACTCAGTCAGGTCATCAGGATCTACCATCAGTAGCTGCTTTCTCTTCATCTTCTGCCGCTTGCTCCAGTCAGGGGCTCCCAACCAGTTCTAACTGCAAAGGCAAGAGCAGCCACAGCTGGGGACAGCATGGGACCAGGAGGGGCGCACTCACCTGTATCTAGAATATTGCTCTACTTTTCAACCAGCTGCGTGACCTCGAACAAGTCACATCTCATTTCTGAGCGTCAGTTTTCTCATCAGTAAAATGCCGCACCTACATCCTGGGGTGGCTGTGAGTTTCCAGTGAGGTAAGCTACATAAGAGGGTGCTGTAAACTGTAAAGTGCTGCCTAAATATACGTGACTGTCTGTGTTACCACCATGACCACTGGCAGATATGTCTGCCCTCAACAAGAAACCTTCCTTTACTGAGGTTTATTATGTCATCATGGCCTTTCTTATTGCTGCTCCCACATAGCTGTGTGGCCTCAGACAGGCCACTGAAACTTTTGTGAACTTCATTTTTCTCACAAAGTGGGCATTGTAATTACTGAGGTTTATTATGTCATCATGGCCTTTCTTATTGCTGCTCCCACATAGCTGTGTGACCTCAGACAGGCCACTGAAACTTTTGTGAACTTCATTTTTCTCACAAAGTGGGCATTGTAATTATGCCTACACTGCCTATCTTCAGGGTCCACCATTATAATCAAATAAGGTAAAGAGATGTAAAAGCAACTTACAACGTTAAAGTACCCCATGAATATGAATTGTTTTGCCCATATAGAGGTGCCATCTGATTTCCTGACCCAGACTCTTTGACTGAGTGCCTGACCCTTTTCTTAAACCACCTACCTAGAGGTAGCTTGTCTCCTGCTCTGACTTCAAGCCTTTGAATCTCTGCTCATCCTTTGAACCTTCCTTGCCTCTGTGATTCTAGCCCATTGAGCACTGATGTAGCACATGCCTCTACACTGCATTGCCCTGCTCCACCCCACTGTCATTTCAGAAATTCTGTTTCAGAACCAAGTTCCTTCTACTCCATGGCCCTGCCCCTGAGCCTAGCCAGGCCACAATATTTTCAAGACTTCACAATTCCATGTCTCTTTGCCCTGGACCTGTAACTTTCTGTTGCTTACATTCTCAAAATTTTGTTTCTTCATTCTGGCAAGGTACAAGTGGGGCGGTGATTCTCAGCATTGGCTGTACATTGGAATCATGAGGGCAACTTAAAAAAATAGCAATACCTTGGCACTGCCCCCCAAAATTGCTGATGTTATTGGTCTGGAGGGTAGCTTGAGGATGAGGATTTTTCAAACTACTCATGTGATTCCAATATGTAGGCAAGGGTAAAACCACTGAGTTGGGGGGCTGTTCCCAGCCAAGTCATAACCTGGGATGGGGGCGAGAGCGGTGACACCCCACCTGTTACGTGCATTGAGTATGGTGGCCAGAATCAATAACAAAGGTGAATCCTCAGAAACAACATGTTACAAGTCCTGAAGCCAAATCATAGACAGACTGATTAAAAATAGCAGCCTAGTCCAATTGGATCACTAAGGCTCAGGTAGCAGAACTCAGTAAAGAGAGGAACAGGTATGGGAAGACTGGATCTGCGTGTCCCCAGGCAGGAATCGTTTATATTCTATCCCCGGGTTTGGGAAGAGGCAAGGTCTTCGTAGTCAAAGATAATGAACACAGTTCTTCCCACAGCAGACAAGAATAGAATTTTCATAGTCTCAAAAGTCGGCTTTTAGTTTATTCTGATGTGTACACATCTACAGATTTGTACTCACTTTGGGTCCAGAAAGTCTTAGTCTTCCCATGTCCAAAGTCTTTAAAAAAGAATGAGAGATGAAAGTGGCAGGAACCTCAAAGGACAACCTTTTCATTTTACACATGAGGAAACTGGGGCCCAGAGAGGATAATGCCTTGTCCAAGGTCACACAGCAATTTGGAGGCAGAGTTAAGAGTAGGGAGCCAGTCTCCTGTCACCATTCCACAATGAGCTCCTATGGAATTGACCTGCGTATCGTGTGTATAAGCTATGAAGTCAAGAACTATGTAGAAAATTCTCTTAAAATAGATTGTTATTCAGAAAATTTTAGACTGATGCAGATATTTTTTTAAAACTCTTCTTTCTTCTTGAGACTATAGAGCAAGATACCTTATTAAGTGTGGGAGCCCAGCAGGTGAGAGCCAGGTACTTGCTATTTATTTTATTTACTTTTTTGGCTGCTGGCCAGTAAGGGGAACTAAACCTTTGACTGGTGTTATGACACCGCACTGTAACCAATTGAGCTCCCTTGCCACTTATTTTTAAAGGGAGAAAGGGAGAGAAAAGGAATCTGAGTATTTCCTTGCTTTTTGTTTTGTTTTGTTTTGTTTAGATATCAGGAAATTAATTAGTAAGATTTGCTAATATATTTGCTCTGTGATTTCCAGGGGAGGACAATTACCTGGCTGGGTTGCATTTTTCACCTAGAGCCAGGGTATTGGTTCCACTAAGGAATCACGATGTAGTGAGCTGCTGACTACAACAGGTAGATAATATTTCCATGCAGTTCAGGGAAGACATGTATCCCTGGAGGACTTTGGCTAAACCGGGCTGACTCTGATAGAATCTGTCTACACACCAGAAGGCCAGGGAAGAAGAACAGGGCATTAACAATAATACATGGCACTGAACTTTATAGTGTACAAATCACTGTAAGGCATTTTTGTAGCCGTGTCTTAGAAAAGGATACAAGTCAAGCAAGGGTCACAAAATAAATAGAAACAACTCAAGCTATTTTAAAAGATAGTTAAAAAACCAAACACTGCATGAATTCCCTGTGATTTGGAAAAACCCATTTCATAGGTGTCAAAACTAAGTTCAGTAAGATCATGTGACTTCTCAGGGTGACACAAGAGTAATGATAATCCACATCCTAATCACGAAGATTTTTATTTCACATCCAGAGTCTGTTTTACTATCACACCACAGATGCCTCATGGTAAAGAAATGTAGGCAGGGTTGAGAGGGGCCAGGAAGCCAGAGCAGTCAGGAACGGCACCAAGGAGCAGGTTTGATAAGCCCAGGTCGAGGACTGGGTGTGAGGCACCCTGGGCTGGCGGGTCATAGGTGGGTGGAGTTAGGGCAGAGGCCTGGGGCTGCAGTCGGCATTGATGGAGGCAGAGATGCCCTTATTAATGAGTGCTTCTGTATTGTCTCCATGCCCAGATTGTACCTGCACTGAAGACCATCTGAGCCAGCTGAGCAGTATTAAGGAGGTCTCTGAAATGATCACTCAGATATAGCCTCAACCTAATAAAGTAACTTAATGGAATTTTTCACTCCGATCAGATGGTTGCAGGCCCAGTTTAGGATGACTGATCACATTCCCTCTGCCACTGTCTCTCGCTCTCTGCTCTGGAGCTTGCTGGATTGGCTGGTGACAGAATTTGAGTGATGCTGCCTTATGGTTTGTATCTCTATTGAACTCAGATGAATATTGTGGGACTTACATAAATTGTTTAACATAAAAAATAAAAGTATTTCTGTGTCTTTTCTCTATGTCGAGAGAATGGTAAGATAGAACGATGAACTTCATTTCAAAGAAAATCAGATAAATTGATCTTTTCATTTGTATGGATACTGGTAGCTTTCATACTTTGATTTAGAAAGATGAACAAAATTCCTAGCCAGCTAAATGCCTTATGCCCCAGAAAAGCTTCCTCCATGGAAAAGAGGTCTTATCAGAAATCTAAACCTCACTCTCTCCATCCCGTGAAGATTGTTATCATCCCTCACATGTTAAGTAACATGTATGTATGAACGCTCTAGATCACTTGGGAGAAGGCGGAAGGAGGACAGAAGAGCACATGAAAGGGTAGGAAAGTTATTAAATAAGTATTCAGCATGAGGAGACTAGACGTTAACAGACTTCTGCTTCATAAAATAATGCATCGAGATATTGATGGGGCATTTTCTACCCCAAACCTCTTGGTCACCCTGACCTGACACCAGAAGTAACAGAGTGAGAAAGTCATATGTAGCAATCTTGAATAAGTATGTATACTCATAAAAATAAGCAGAATATTTTAAAAATCATGATTTTCAATAAAAGGTTTCATAGAAGCAAACAATACCAGGAAAGGCTGTTAAAGACAAAATAACATTGTCTTACTACAGACCTGGTTTTACATAATTAAAGTGGCAAAATAAAACCCTCAAATAATAATGATCTTGAAGTTCTTTAAAATAAGAATTTCTGCCAAAAATTAAATAAGCTTGTAGGCATCACTATTCCCTTTGTTGTTATAAAAAAATACATATTCATTTACACACAATATTTTTAAAATAAGAGATGATGAGAAATTCTACTTACGAATACTGACGACCATGCCTGTAAATAGCTGAACTTCCTCAGTAGGAAATGCTGCTTTAGAAAAGTAGGAGATTTCCAAGACTAATAACTTATCTAATTGAAGATCATTATAAACAAATCGAATGTATTTGTGAGTTGTGCTAATGATGCATGTTAAATGCATAAAGGGATATCCTGGTATAGAAATACGTTGAATATCTTTGTCTTTCCCATTCTTAGTAACCGTTGTTTTCTATTATTTTTGTGTCCTTTCTGGTTTTTTAAATATACATTTGTCAATTTGGGAGTAGGGAAGTTGCAAAATTGGTGCTATGCTTTGGGGCCATTCACTTAGGGAGCAGTTGTGAGTTGAATTGGATGAGCAAGAGGAGATCTTGATGGAAGGAAGATCCCTTGATGAAGGGAAGGGAACAGGCTGTAAAAAGAATGTTTAGGTTTATTAATATCTGATTTAAACTATCTTGTATTAGATGTTGATTCAGCAGAGTTATATCATTAAGAAAAATATGACATGTCAAAGGAAAATATATATTTTTAAAGAATGCAGGCAAAAATATATTAAACCTCAAAACCAGCTTAGTGATTAATAAAACTTTTGAGGATATCTTCTGTGCAGGGAATTTAAAGCACTTTATCATGCATGTATTTGCAAAGCTATGCAGAGTTCTGAAAAAATAATGTAAAAGAAACTTAAGAGAAAAAATATCAAATCATCATGGGTTATTTCTACACAAAGTTGTCCATCTGTGTGGCTGTGGCACTGATCCAGTGACACCCTCCTGTCATCCCCAATAGTTGTCCTTTCTCAGGAACATGTGGCCAAGACGGGCCCACTACATACATCTCTCTCCTGAAAAAGGTCCACTTTCTCCCAGGACCTCCCTCTAACCGCCCCCCCCCACACACACACCACTATCGCACTCCCAGGGTGACGTGTTTCGCTATATTTTCCCCCAAACTGAACTGTAAGCCCAGAAGAGCAATCTTAGCAGGTGTTGCTAATTATCAGAAGGTATTCAAGGCACAAGAGTGGCTTCTGAAAACCTGGACTTAGTATGGGCGATTGTTAAAAGTTATACCTTAGTTCAGCTTCATAGCAGATGAACTGACTTTTTTTAAAAAAGTTAATGGTTTGGGCTGGTTGTAATAGCTCCTCGTAATAGGTAGTAAAAGAGTTTTCTGGATTGAAGCCAAACTTGCCTTCAGTGGAAAAGCACATGAAGGTAATTGCTTAGAGAACTTGCACATTTTAACACAATAAATGATTGTGGAATGCTGTTCAAAAATTAATCCTTAACCCACGTGAGCTAGGAAGTTGAGAGAGAGGAAACTAAAACTATTCTTCTATCCACATTGGGATGGAAAAACAAAGTCCTGGGGGAGCTACATTTTCCCTGGAAAGTGCCAGGGCTTTCCTGAGATTGTGTCTGATGAAACAAAAGCTTTCTAAAAAATGCACTTTAACATACATCTTCACGTGCCCTTCTCTTTTCATTGAATTCCTTTATCCTATTTCTATAAGTATATTATTCATCATTGTTCTAAACTTTAGCATCTAAAATTACACATATATTTGACAACTCAGAGAAGATAATTGTAAGTTTTTCTTCTCTCTTTTTCATTATGCAAAGTGCGGTGGAGGCACATTTACTGTTTCTGCAAACGTGGTACTCAATCATGTCTACGGTTCGTTCACATTCTTCACCGTCTGAGAAGTCCCCATGCTTCTGACTGCTGCTGTCCCAGGTACTCTGTCTCCTGGGCCCTGCAGTGGTTTTATAATGCTGGGATCAAAGCTCAATGATTTAATTGCAGCCATTTCAAGGTTATGGCCCAGAAAATACTAATCAAAAAGTTAGTAAAATGAAGCTTGAGAGGAGCTTTGCTCTTCCAGGCTTCTTGCTCTTAATGGTAATCAGTCTTTATTCATTTGGCAAATATCACCAGCACCTAATGCATGCCAGAGTCTGTCTAAGGGGCTGGAGATGTGAGTAACAGTACTTGCCTGAAGAAGTCTGCACACTTAGTGCAGCAGGTTGATGTCTGAACAAGTTATTATAGTATTGTGTGAAACCTGCTATCAACAAAAAATGTGGCTGAGCTGTTATCAGATAGGAGTATTTCAATGCAAATAACACAATGTAAAGTTAAAACTCAGGTGGCACAAACAGCAAAGCTAACTTATATTAGCTTGCATAACTAAAACTGAAATATTTCTGGTCCTAATCACCCCCTAGTATCTAGAATGTAACTGTATTTAGAAACAGGTCATTAAAGAGGTAATTAAGTTAAAATGAGGTTATTGGGGTAGGGCCTAATCCACTATGACTGGTGTCCTTGTAAGAAGAAGAGATTAGGACTGAGGCTCATTCAGAAGGAAACCACATGAAGACTCAGGGAGAAGATGAACATCTACAAGCCACAGAGAGAGGTCTCAGGAGAAACTAACCCTGCCAACACCTTGATCTCATACTTCTAGCCTTCAGAATTGTGAGAAAATATGGGCCGGCCTGGTGGCGCACTGCTACAGTGCGCCGCTTGGGAGCGCAGCAGCCCTCCCGCCGAGGGTTCGGATCCCACATACAGACCCGTTCCCGCTCACTGGCTGAAAAAGGTGTGGGCACAGCACCGAGGGTTGCGATCCTGTTGCCGGTCCCGGTCTGGTACGGGCGCGACACTGAGGGTTGCAATCCGTTGCTGGACACGAAAAAAGACAAAAATAAATAAATAAATAAAGGGAAAAAAAAAAAAAGAATTGTGAGAAAATAAATTTCTGCTGTTTAAGCCACCCAGTCTGTGGCAATTTGTTATGACATCCCTAGAAAATTAATACAGTGTACCATACAGTCTCCTTGGTGGCTCCCTATCAACTCTTGGGACCAAGCTTAGGGCTACAAAATAGCAGTTCAGCAGTTCTAGACTTCACCGTTTCTCAATATATCATCCAAGTGCAGCAAGAGGAAGCTTCTAGTAGCTCTCCACTAATTTTAGGATTCTCATTCTCTTTTGTGCCTTTGCCAACAGTTGCTGTGGCTTGAGGTATGTGATTCATGGACTGGCTTAAGCCAACCAGATGCACTCCTGAGGGTAGGTGGGGTCAATTCCATTCAAACCACCTAAGATGAAGTCCCCAAAGGAAAAGCAAGGTATGATTGTGGGGTGTAGCTATGGAGATAACTAACAAAGATCCAAAGAAAGGGATTGAATAAGTCTACCTGGGAAAGCTGAGCAAAAGTAACCTGGAGGGGAATGGGGTGGATCTTGGAGAATGAATAGGTAGTCCACAGAAAAGGACTCAAACAACAATCCAGACAAAGAAAACAGCACATGTGAGGGCACAGAAGGTGCAAAAGGGCCTATTGTATTTGGTAGGGTGATCAACCTGTCCCAGTTTGCCTGGGACTTTCTGGTTTTAGCCCTGGAGTTCCCAAATTTCAGGAATTCCCTTAGTCCCAGGCAAAAAGGTATCATTTGCCAGAGGCTACATGTATTTTTAAAAGGAAGTCCCACATCCCAGGGTCCCCTTAGTCCTGGACAAACTGGGATAGTTGGTCATCCTGTGTATGGGGAGTTATGAGTAAGGTTTATGGAGCAAAGTGGTTGGAGATGAGATTGGAAAGGTTGGTTGAGACTCATTGCAAAGGGCCTTTCACGCACACTAGTTTGTACTACAGAGAAAATCTGCAGTGTTCCTCTGCCATGTTGAAAAGTATGTTAGTAAGATATTGTTCCACTGAAGGTAGAGGCACTCTGTTAATTATATGAATTCCATGGACATTTTACGACTTGACCTGTTTCAGAATGTTCATGGAACTTGATAGCTCTACAGCATTTGGAGCAGCAGAAGGTTCTTGGCCAACTCTTGGCTGGAGGCACTGACCGCTGGGGTCAAAGTCAGCCCTCTCCTGGGCACATCCTCAGGCTCCACGAGTACTAGTTGATCCTTGGTTAACAGTTTTCTCTTAGTAACTAGAATTCCCTCTTTACCTTCAACTGTCCTCTCTGTGTACCTGTCAGTTAAAAACTATAACACTCTTTTCTTTTTACCTTTTCATGCCTTAATTTCCAGCTACCCCTGCAGGCTTCAAACCCTCTATATCAACACTTAACTGCTCATGTCCCCTCCAATGTCACCTCTACTGCTTTCTGCTTTCGTCTGTGGAGAATGCTGCCATACTGCCAGCCAGCCAAGCCTGTGCTCTGGGATACGGTGCAGCCACTGAAAAGAGACTGAAGAAAACAAAGTCGCACACAGTAGATATTTAGAATTATCCCATACAGGTATTTTCACATATATGGAAACATATAGGAAAAGCATCTGGAAGTGTATACACCAAACTCTTAACAGTTACTAACCTGAGGGTGTCTGATGGGAAATGGAAGGAGGATCTTCTTACTTTTTACTTTGTATGCATCTCTATTGTTTAAGCTTTTGAAAAATAAGCATATATAACTATTTTCCAAGCAAAGATAATAACATGTTCATTGTGGAAAATTAAAATTGCAGATAAGCATAAAGAGCAACGCAAAAACCATTTGAAATGTTGCCACTAGAGGTAGCACCGTTAGCAGCCTGGGGAATGGCCTACCGGGTGTCCCACTGGGCACCAGAGCTGATGCAGACCCCGAGACTGCCCTGGAGGGATTGCTGTAGCCTGCCTCGGCGCCCTCCCCGGATGGGACAGAGACCCTCCCCTCACTTCTAAACTTTCTGTTGTTCCCTTGGAAACTTTTCTTCCCCTCAGTTCTTGTTCGTATTGTTTTCCCTAAGAGGAATACCAGGCCATCCAAGCATTTCTGTCCATTAAAAAGCCCCTCTTCCAGATACTTGTACAAATGAGAGAAGATGTTTGCACAGCGATGTTCATTGTAGTCAAGTCTATGAGTGGGAAAAAATTAAAACCAACTTAAATGTCCACCAATAGGGGACTGATTAAATAAATTATAATGCTTGCAGATGTCAATGGAATACAGTTCAACTGTTAAAATGACACAGATATAACATTATTATATAAACGTGGGGAATATTGTCAATCAAAAGAGTAAGTTGTATACTTGTTTGTAAATATGTTTTAAAAGTGCACATATTTGTAGAGCTTTCTGGAAAGACATCAACAAATAATAAGAGGTAAACTTTAGGCAATTGAATTTAGTTAATATTTACTTTATTCTTAGTTCTTTTCTACTTAATTTAAATTTTTGTAAACCTACCCACAATTATACAAGTTACCATTTATTGAGCTAGTTTCCAAGTACTTAGTATTTTACATATAATATTCATTTAGTTCTCATATCAAAACTAAGACAGTATCATCACTCTTATATTACAGAAGAGTAAACTGAGGAAACTGAGGATCAGGGGAGTAAAGAGATGTTCCCAGGCTCCCACGACTAGTGAAAGGCACAGATGGGGTCAAACTTCCATCTTTCTGACTCCAAAGCCCATACTTATAGGCATCATTATATAATAATAAAGAATCATTTTTACAAAAAGAATAAAGCTGATAAAATATGTTCTCCTAGTCTTACATGGCCATACTCAATTGCTCTGTTCCCCAAAACCTTTCCTTTTTCCCATATCCAGAAGTATGACATTGTAGGAAGATGGGAACAGAGTGAGAGCTATGTAAGATAAACACACAGATGCACATTGTCGTGCTCTTTTACCAGCCTGTAATCCTGCTGACTGAGCCAATTGTCCAGCTAGGGCTGGGTCGGGAGCTCACAGACCCCTCAAGCCCATTGTCCAGACTGGGTCACAAACCTTCACGTGCCAGGCTGGGTCCCCAGACCCCTCACACAGCAGGCTGGGTCACCAGACCCCTCACAGGCCGGCAAACACTGGTATAAAAATTGCAGACTATTTTCTGGGAATAGATTGTTTATGGGTGTTATATGGGCCTGAACCTGTTTCTCATGTCAGAAAAAATGCCGCCTAAAGCGAGATACTGTAGCCTCTCTCCCTACATGAAGGCAGCCCCCTCCCACCCTCGAAGGATCCTGTCCTCCTCCCCCAGGAAACAAGTAGACGAGTGTTGTCTAGACAGTGATTCTTCTACAGGAACATTTTTGCTCACTGTCAGGAAGCTAAGTTTTCTACTGCTGCTGATACGGGAACAAGGAAAGGTTACAGGGATTGAACTGAAAAATCTGATCAAAAGGAAGTAGGCAATAAAGAAACAAACGTTTTAAATGCACATTTTAATGCTCTTTTCCTACGTTCCCATTCATTCTGGCCCACAGGTAGGATTTTGGAGATGAAAAGCATTTTCACAATTTTGAATGAATTGTTGTTATTCACTGGATAATGTGTGGCTATGTGGTACATGGTGTTTGATTAAATGAGATATCCTAGGCTTCTAGTAAATATATCTGGACTTCTGTTCAGGTAAATACTGAAATTTATGTACCTGGGGGATAAATAGTGGCTAAAGCAAAGCCCAGGTCAATATTTCCTTTGAGTTGCAATAAATATTTCTGTACACTGAAATAAGATTTTATGTTATAGCTAATGATTAAACATTATCCAATGCCACAGCAGAAAATAGCACTATCAGGCTAATTCTAATGCATCTTTCTTTTATGTTTAATGCTGAAAAGGATCATCTCTTTTGGTTTAATTAAGACCTGATGGTAGAGGCTGGCATAAAGGTTGGCTAAGCCTGAGTCCTTGTTGTAAAATAGAAGATGAATGTAATTTATTTATGAAATGCTCAAGATACTTACATATACCAAAGAGCAAGCATTATTGACTTAAATAAAAGGAACAATTAACTTTAACAAAAGTTTGAATATGACCCCGATTAGTGATTGAGCTAATTATTTTTCTTCATATACTTCCACATTATGTGCAGTGATATACAATTTTTGAGAAATGATTTATAGAAGCGACTTTTAGAAAAAGTAAAATATTTTTCTTTCAAAAATAACTATATCACAATAATTGAAAACAGGTCAATGTCATTTAGTTAGGGAGTAAGAACAAAATAGAAATGTATCTTCAAGCAGATTACAATCTAATTGTGGACAGCAGCAGATATGAGAAATACACTCTTGTGCACTTGTTAAGAATATGGGATTTGGAATTTTAAGAAGTTTGAATGCCAGCTCTGGCATTGTGACTTCTAAGAAGGTTTTTCTGAGTCTTAGTTTCCTAATCTGTACAAAGGGGATACTAAAATTGACCTCACAGGGTTATAGTAAGAATTAAAGGCCTAGATGCTTTGAAAAGGTACCTGCCAAAAGGAGAGTTCTCCATAAGTTGTAGCTATTTTCATGACGCATTGTTTATGTGATAGATGAAAACGCTCTTAGAGAGATGATTCAAGAAGGGACTACTGGATAACTAGATTTGGAATGAAATAGATTATTTTTGTCTAAATTACAGAGAAGCTAGAACTTACAACTGTATTGCCTGGTCTGTTGAACCTTCAAGGAAGAGGTAGAATTTGAATTAAAGGTTGATAGAGGAATAGGATTTTATTATTTGTAAAGGAGAGGTAATGAGCGTTACAACTGCCAGTAAAATGGCAGTCATCTACTCAGCCATGGCCCTGAGCACATCGTCCTTCTTAATTTTCTCTCCTTGATTAATTACCATACTAACACTTGCTCTAGGCTTTTCTAATATTTTTAACCATTTCTTCTGGGTCTCCTTCAGTGGTACTTCTTCTGCCCTTTTTCCTTTATTTCACCAAAATGAAAAATTACTTTAAATAATAAACAATATTGAAAATAACCAAAAATCTCACCTTCCATTTAATATCTAACCCTCTGTTAATATTTTGCTGAAGGCCCCTCCAAACCTTTCTTTCTCTCTCCACACACACTCACACACACACACACACACACACACACACA
>NW_007731156.1:102587-107702 GCF_000696425.1 Galeopterus variegatus | reverse complement strand
TAAGATAAACACACAGATGCACATTGTCGTGCTCTTTTACCAGCCTGTAATCCTGCTGACTGAGCCAATTGTCCAGCTAGGGCTGGGTCGGGAGCTCACAGACCCCTCAAGCCCATTGTCCAGACTGGGTCACAAACCTTCACGTGCCAGGCTGGGTCCCCAGACCCCTCACACAGCAGGCTGGGTCACCAGACCCCTCACAGGCCAGGCTGGGTCACTAGACCCTTCACATGCAGATCCATGAGCTAGGTAACTGGAAAACAGGTCCTTGGAAGCCATAGGTTCAAGAGCATGGCCACGTGGGGTGGACGCTTGAGGCAGTTGCCAGCCAAATAGTGGCGTTGCACATGTGCATTAACTCCACCCACACACAACTCATTTACAAAGAATACATGGCACCACTCCCAACGTCCCTAAGGCGAGAGGGCCTGATTAAACCATTCTATTTTCCCAGCACACACATAAAGGTAATTTTTTAAATAAATAGCATTCTATATATTATATTATTCTACAAATTGATTGTTTACACTTAAAAGTGCATCCTGGACATCTTCCTTGTTTGTACACATTAATCACACTCAATTTATTAGTGAGCAATTTTATAGTGATCTACCATATGGATGTGCTGTACTTGTTTAACCGTCCCCCATGGATGGGTGTTTATGTTGTTTGTACATCCTCATCTGCTCTATGTCTGTGCATATGTAAGACTGTTTTTGCAACGTGGATTTCCAGAAGTG
Source organism: Galeopterus variegatus (assembly GCF_000696425.1). NCBI lineage: Eukaryota > Metazoa > Chordata > Mammalia > Dermoptera > Cynocephalidae > Galeopterus > Galeopterus variegatus. The sequence continues at coordinate 106,962 of NW_007731156.1, read as the reverse complement.
GAATTCTGGGTAAAAAAAAAAAAAAAGTGCCATTTCCTATACCAGAATTTCTGAAAGTTTCAGTAGCACTGAGAGAATCCGATCTAGGAAGCAGCTGGTTGTGCTCTTTCGTGGCCTCATTGTCCCTCACAGCCTCGCCAGGCACTGGCAACTGTCTGCACACTTGTCATTCCAACGTTTCCAAATTAGTTCATAGAGGAAGATAACACTGGGCTATGAGTTGCGTGAGTTCTGGTAAACTCTTGGCCAACAAGTTGCTGTGCTATCTTCAGCAGTAATGGAGGCCTCTGGTGATTTCCGTTTCTTCTTCCATAAAATAAGACCCTTCCAGCTCTACCACTCAGTGTTTCTTAACTCTAAAGACAAGAATAACATTTTTGCTATTCCAACTTCTTCGATTTTCAAAAACAATATACATATTGTAAAGGGTTATCTTGCCTCATAGAAGGTTCAAATGGTATTGTGATGAGACCATATTAAAAACATTTATAAAAGTCTATGGTAAAGAGTTCATTATGGTGCATTAAATCCCCTCATGCTTTTATCCACTTTAGTTACTGTATTTCCTGTAAGTGGGATTTACGCCAGGGCCATGTTAACACCATTTCACATTCTGCTGTGCTGTTACCACTGAGTTTGAATCAATTGAATGAAAGAGGCCTTTTCAAGTGTATTGATTTTCATTTATCCAAACTCATGTGTTTGTTTTGTGCATGCTCATACATGAGAACAGGGCACAGCTAAACTCCGTGGTGCTGCTTTTTTTCCCTTAAGCGTTTAATACTAGAATAGGCATATAGCAAACACTGGTATAAAAATTGCAGACTATTTTCTGGGAATAGATTGTTTATGGGTGTTATATGGGCCTGAACCTGTTTCTCATGTCAGAAAGAATGCCGCCTAAAGCGAGATACTGTAGCCTCTCTCCCTACATGAAGGCAGCCCCCTCCCACCCTCGAAGGATCCTGTCCTCCTCCCCCAGGAAACAAGTAGACGAGTGTTGTCTAGACAGTGATTCTTCTACAGGAACATTTTTGCTCACTGTCAGGAAGCTAAGTTTTCTACTGCTGCTGATACGGGAACAAGGAAAGGTTACAGGGATTGAACTGAAAAATCTGATCAAAAGGAAGTAGGCAATAAAGAAACAAACGTTTTAAATGCACATTTTAATGCTCTTTTCCTACGTTCCTGTCTTGATGCGTTCAATTGTGTGTGTGTGTGTGTGTGTGTGTGTGTGTGTGTGAGAGAGAGAGAGAGAGAGAGAGAGAGAGAGAGAGAGAGAGAGAGATACCATTCATTCTGGCCCACAGGTAGGATTTTGGAGATGAAAAGGATTTTCACAATTTTGAATGAATTGTTGTTATTCACTGGATAATGTGTGGCTATGTGGTACATGGTGTTTGATTAAATGAGATATCCTAGGCTTCTAGTAAATATATCTGGACTTCTGTTCAGGTAAATACTGAAATTTATGTACCTGGGGGATAAATAGTGGCTAAAGCAAAGCCCAGGTCAATATTTCCTTTGAGTTGCAATAAATATTTCTGTACACTGAAATAAGATTTTATGTTATAGCTAATGATTAAACATTATCCAATGCCACAGCAGAAAATAGCACTATCAGGCTAATTCTAATGCATCTTTCTTTTATGTTTAATGCTGAAAAGGATCATCTCTTTTGGTTTAATTAAGACCTGATGGTAGAGGCTGGCATAAAGGTTGGCTAAGCCTGAGTCCTTGTTGTAAAATAGAAGATGAATGTAATTTATTTATGAAATGCTCAAGATACTTACATATACCAAAGAGCAAGCATTATTGACTTAAATAAAAGGAACAATTAACTTTAACAAAAGTTTGAATATGACCCCGATTAGTGATTGAGCTAATTATTTTTCTTCATATACTTCCACATTATGTGCAGTGATATACAATTTTTGAGAAATGATTTATAGAAGCGACTTTTAGAAAAAGTAAAATATTTTTCTTTCAAAAATAACTATATCACAATAATTGAAAACAGGTCAATGTCATTTAGTTAGGGAGTAAGAACAAAATAGAAATGTATCTTCAAGCAGATTACAATCTAATTGTGGACAGCAGCAGATATGAGAAATACACTCTTGTGCACTTGTTAAGAATATGGGATTTGGAATTTTAAGAAGTTTGAATGCCAGCTCTGGCATTGTGACTTCTAAGAAGGTTTTTCTGAGTCTTAGTTTCCTAATCTGTACAAAGGGGATACTAAAATTGACCTCACAGGGTTATAGTAAGAATTAAAGGCCTAGATGCTTTGAAAAGGTACCTGCCAAAAGGAGAGTTCTCCATAAGTTGTAGCTATTTTCATGACGCATTGTTTATGTGATAGATGAAAACGCTCTTAGAGAGATGATTCAAGAAGGGACTACTGGATAACTAGATTTGGAATGAAATAGATTATTTTTGTCTAAATTACAGAGAAGCTAGAACTTACAACTGTATTGCCTGGTCTGTTGAACCTTCAAGGAAGAGGTAGAATTTGAATTAAAGGTTGATAGAGGAATAGGATTTTATTATTTGTAAAGGAGAGGTAATGAGCGTTACAACTGCCAGTAAAATGGCAGTCATCTACTCAGCCATGGCCCTGAGCACATCGTCCTTCTTAATTTTCTCTCCTTGATTAATTACCATACTAACACTTGCTCTAGGCTTTTCTAATATTTTTAACCATTTCTTCTGGGTCTCCTTCAGTGGTACTTCTTCTGCCCTTTTTCCTTTATTTCACCAAAATGAAAAATTACTTTAAATAATAAACAATATTGAAAATAACCAAAAATCTCACCTTCCATTTAATATCTAACCCTCTGTTAATATTTTGCTGAAGGCCCCTCCAAACCTTTCTTTCTCTCTCCACACACACTCACACACACACACACACACACACACACACATTTATCTAATCTTTTTTCACTCAAAAATATGCAATATGCCGTAAGTATCTTTCTATGTCAAAGAACAACTTTATTGTATTTAAGTGGGTACATCATATTTGATTGTATAAATATTAACATAATTTAATAAACCCTGTAGTGAGCATTTTAATTGTTTTCAGTTTTTCTCTATTAAAAAATAGTCTTACAGTGCGACAGTAACCATCCTTGTACATTCATTTTAGCCCACTTAGATGATAATGATTATCCCTTTAAGAAAAAGTCCTAGAAGTAGAACAGAGGGGCCAAATGCACATTTATAATTTTGGTCTTTAGATCCAGAAGTGACAAGTAAAATCACCACATTTTTATCTTAGAAGACATTTATTAAAAAGAACTGACCCCAGTCTTAACTTATACAAATAAATAAAACAAAACAACTACCATTTTAAAATTAATCTTTTAAACTAAAACTTGAAAAATAAGAATACATAATTAAATAGTTATTCTACTTGTGTATTTCTATATAAAGCACTGTGATAATAATAGAAAAGTTATGGAGAGGAAAAAGATCAAATTGTTTTTTTTTTTTGGTTTTTTCGGGTTTTGTTTTTTTGAGAATTTAGAGAATGTAACTTTAATTCCGGAAGTTGGAAATTTGGGAGTAAAGAGACAGTAAAATGATCCAAACAGGTTGTACAACCAAAGTTGGGCCATTAGAGAGGAAAAAAATCCTCAACTATAAGAGAGTAAATTTAATACAGTATAAACAAATAAGAGTCAAAATGTTTAGCTAGTATAGCATTGCTACAATGGAGTAAGCTTTATTTATTATTTTGGTTAAATTGCTTTCCTTTTTTTTTTTTTTGGTAGGAAGTCTTGCCAATTAAGCTAACCAAAGTTTTTCATTTAAATTGCTGACTACAGAATTAAATTAATTGACTTTCTAGCTCAATTGTCTGACATTTCGATGAGTTATTGTGGAATGTTGAACTAAACTAAGTGATTTTAAATTTCTCGTATGGAGAATCTGTGAACTAGTACTAATGTGACCCATTCTAAGCAGTTCTCCTCTCCTCTTGTTTCTTCTAAGAATATATTAAGTAATTTGCTTTCTTTTAGTCATTGGTTGTCTTATCACGTTCACATATGAAGCCCCCATCACTGTGACTTTGGTTGCTCCAAGTGTGGCTTCTTGGTATGAAGTACTTGCGTGGTTTCTTGGCTTATTAGTTTTAGTTGATTTTGCTTAATTTGGTTTATTTGTCAAATTCTACATCATTTTCTTGATGTAATTCTTAGCTTTATCACAGAAGACTGGATTTGATGATTCTATCCTGCTGAATGTATATCTCTGTGAAATCCTTATATCATTGTAAAAATTTTAGAATTAGAAAACTTCTGGTCCATCATTTCCCAAAGTCTGAGCCTCAAGGTACATATGTCACCAGGCGATAATATCATATGTG
>NW_007731156.1:99811-102080 GCF_000696425.1 Galeopterus variegatus | reverse complement strand
TTTCTTGATGTAATTCTTAGCTTTATCACAGAAGACTGGATTTGATGATTCTATCCTGCTGAATGTATATCTCTGTGAAATCCTTATATCATTGTAAAAATTTTAGAATTAGAAAACTTCTGGTCCATCATTTCCCAAAGTCTGAGCCTAAAGGTACATATGTCACCAGGTGATAATATCACATGTGTAATCCCAAAAGGAAACATAAATAAGCAGATATAAATAAATCTGGGAAACCCTGGGTCTTTTTACTGAAGTACATTCATAAAATAACATGTGAAAATCCTATATTGTACATAACCATTTACAAACTGATTTGAACTTGAAATTTATTTTTATAAAGTACTCATTAAAACAGTGTTATTTCTATCACTAGTTACACAAGCACAGATTTAATCCTATCTCCTCATTTTACAAAATAGGAAACAGATTCAGGAAGACTAATAAAATTATTTTTAATTAGCTGCAGTTATTGCATGTTGAATATGAACTGCCAGCCAACAGAGAAATCTTGAGTGTTTTTATTAAGGAAAAACAGAATTACTAACAACTGTGATCTATTTATTCACAAACAAAACGAATTTTAAGACTTTGCAACTCTGGGATCCAATATTAGTGGAAAGACATTCAATATTAACCCAAAATGTGAAAATATGAAGTGTTACAAATATGAAACACAAATAAGAAGGTGAACGGAGGGAATTTTAAATCCCACTTGTTCTGGAGGTATAATTGGAGTGTGGTGGACCTGCATCCTAAATTAAATGCAATTAGTAGCTGAATTCAAAGTGACATTGGGAAATTTCTTAACCTCACTGAGGTTCCATTTCATTGGAGTACCGATAATACTCTCCTGACAAGGTAGTTGTGAGACTATAATGAAGTAGTTAATATCAAAATTGATAGTACTCATTCAAGAAGTATTTGTTTATTTCCCTTCCTGGGGACAGAGCTGTGCAGAAGCAAAAAGGCCTCAGTGGAAAGCTACCACGTGCAAAAGGGGGCAGGCATATTGGGGAAAAGAGCGTCTTGAAAAAGCCAGGAGTTTTATCAAGCAAATACCTCTCCCTGAAATCAATTTTGAAAAAGCTTCTGAATGAGATCCTTATGAATTCTTTCATTTATTCTAAGAACAGGTGATTGCTACATTATCATAAACTGTTCCAGACAAGTTATATAAAAAAGTTATCCATTCCAAACCATGAAGCAAATATAACTGAATAACTCAAATAAGTATCAGAAAAAATTTAAGCCGATTCCCCCTGTTAATATAAATGTTACAATGTTAACATACAAGTATTGTCAAATAATACTTCACTATTCTACTCTACTTTCAAGAGATCAACTCTTTTAGTTTCCATATATCAGTGAGAACATGTACAATGAAAAATAAAAATAATTAATTAATTAAGAAAAAAATAATAACTCAACATGACCAAGTAGATTTTATTCTCATAATGAAAGGATAGTTCAATATAATAAAATGTTTATAATAATACTTCACCAACTTGTTAAATGTGAAAACTCACATGATTATCAATAAATGCAACAAATGATTTTGATAAAATTTAACACCATACTTTCTAAAAACATTAAAAAATAGTAAATAGTAATAAAGCATACTTATCTTAAATGGAATTACTAGAAACAACTAGTCAACATTAGATTTGATCATGAACTATCAGCATCATTTTCACTAAAATAAAAATAAACAATGAAAAAATTATGGTCATCATTATTACATTGAACAAGATTTCTAAATTAATATTAAATCAAAGACATGAAACAGAAATAATTTTATACAATGGAGAAGAGAAAAGTGGCATGACCATACACATAGACAACTCAGATATAAGCAAACAACTATTTGGCCTGATAAAGATTCAAACAAGTAGCTGAATACAAGAAGAATATTAAAAATTCAATATTTCTGATACCGTGCTTTGGGTCGGGTCTCGGGTAGCTGGCGGCGGGGCCTAGGGGTCCACGCCGCGCCCAAAGACTCACGCTTTGGCACCGAGGCCCGGCATCAGCTGCAACCTAGAGGCTCCAGCAAACAGTTGGTGCCCCTCGGGGACCAGCCTTTCCCGGGGCTGCTGCGGCCAAAGAACCTCAGTCAGGAGGAGTTGGTTGATGTGCTGAGGGCGGCCGTGGTGGACGAGAAAGGACCTCTAGTGACGTTGAACAAGCCACAGGGTCTGCCAGTGACAGGAAAACCAGGAGAGCTGACATTGCTCTCTGTGCTGCCAGAGCTGAGCCAGTCCCTGGG
>NW_007731156.1:87159-95834 GCF_000696425.1 Galeopterus variegatus | reverse complement strand
GAAGGGCCATAATAATCATATACATTGTATATTGACAAAATAAAATTTAAAAAAAAAAAAATTCAATATTTCTGTATTCTGGGAATAATTATTCAAAAACATCATTCAAAAATATCGCAATCACATTAACAACAGAAGCATAATGGACCCCAAAATAATCTTAGGTTAAAAATGTAATCCTGTTTAAAGAAAACTGTACACACACACACACACACACACACGCACACGCACACACTCACACACAATAAAATAAGAATTTGAGAAATAGAAGAGCCATGGATTATTTATTTTTCTGGCTGAGAAGACTAAATGCCAATAGATGTCATTTTCCTGCCTCTCAAATTTATATATAAATATGCATAATAAATTCCTAATAGGATTCTTCCTAGAACTGGACGATATTGTTTTAACCTTTCATCTGGGGAAAAAAAAGATAAAAAACTGTCTACACAAAACCCAGAGCGTGAATATTTATAGCAATATTATTCTTAATTGTCAAAAGCTGTAAACAATCCAAATGCCCATCAGCTGGTAAAAGGATACTATTCATCAATAAAAAGGGAGATGGTACTGATATATATAACAACATGGATGAATTTCAGTAACATTATGTTAAGGTAAAGAAACCAGACTCAAAAGGCTACCTAATATATAATCTCTTTTATGAAATTCTGGAAAAGGCAAAACTATAGAGGATAAAATCAAACTGGTGGTTGCTGGAGTGGAGGAGAGGGAAAGAAATTGGTTACAAAACGGCACAAGGAAATTTGGGGAATGGTAGTGATTATATGATTCTGTAAGTTTGCCCTAAATTATAGAAGGGTAAATTTTACTGTATGTGAATTATACTTAAATAAACAGCAAACAAAACACACAGATATACCCCTAAAAAAAAGTGAACTGTAAAAGTCTCTCCTTCTTTCTTTCCTTCTCTTTCTTTTCTTTCCTTCCTTCCTTCCTTCCTTCCTTCCTTCTTTCTGTCTTTCTGTCTTTCCTTCTTTCTCAGTGTCCAGTTATGGGTGAGAACATGTGGTTTTTCTCTTTCCTTGTCTGGCTTATTTCACTTAACATAATTTTCTCCAGACTCATCCATGTTACTGTGAATAGCAGAATTTCATTCTCTTTAATGGCTGAGTAGTATTCCGTTGTGTTTATTTACTGTATTTTCCTTATCCAGTTTTCCCTTTCAGAAGGTGAGAACAAATGTAAGGGTACTAGAGATGGGGGTGGAGTGGGTAGGAGGGGGTTTGAGGAGTGATAGGTCGTGTAAAGGGTATAAAGAAAAATCATGATTTTTAGTAATGAATATGCTGATAATAAAAAATACAATTTTTAAAAAACTTCTCTGCTGGAAAGTAGTCATTTGCCTCTAGTCCTACAGGGTATTATAGTGTATTTCAAAACACAAAAGATGTGAGCACCAAGTCAACCCCATTCAACATGATGATTAAGTATATGGTAAAAAGAGGCCTCACTGAAATAATGGGGAAGAGAAAGATTGTTCAGTGAATAGTTGAATACTAACTAGTGAACACTTTTTCTGTTTGGATTTAGACCTTATACCACACAATAAAGTTAATTTCATATGGATTTTAGATAATTTGTAACAAATCTTAAAAATTAAATAATTTTCCAGGACATTAAGAAATTTAGAAATATTACAAATAAATGACAAAAATAGATCCAACTGTCTAAAATATACATTTCCATATAAATAAAGTCAAAAGAGAAAGAAAAATAATGAGTAGAAAACAATATTCCCAGCAAATACAGCAAAAAGAGATATATGTTTGCTTTCCTACAATACAATTAATAAAAAAAAAAAAAATCAGAACTCTGCAATAGATAATTGGGCAAAATACTTAATCATGCTAGCCATAAAAATGATAAATATAACTAGTAAACCAAACTTATGGAAATATTTTAGTATGGTAAATATAAAAATGCACATTATTTTTATCATAACATGCTATCTTGTTAGGTATAGAGGGGCATTGATAAGTTCTTGTTGCTGATAGTAAAAATATGTGCATCCTATTCAGAAAGACACATCTGAAATAAAAGTACTCCCTCCTCTGGTCATTTTTTACCTTTATTATTTCAAATAAAGGAAAACAACATTTACGTAAAGATGTTCATTGTAGCATTATTTACAGCAGTGGGAATGTGAAGTCAACATGAATGTTAACTCTTGCAGTATATAGAATAGTTTGCAGTCATTGCAGTTTTAATTATGCAAACTATAAAACAGCATGGGAAGCAATTGTTATGATCTTAAATGAAACAAGCATAATAAAAAATTATGTGTATATTACCACTCGACTATGTTTTAAAGAGTCATGTGTAGAGAAAAAAGACAGAAAATACTATTTGAAGAAAGCAGCAAATGCTTATACAGCTCACACTGTGCCAGGCACCGTTCCAAGATATTTTTGTGTACCAGCTCATTGAATCCTCGCAATGTCATGAATTTCACTTTGTCAGTTGGGAATGTGAGCTACAGAGAAGTTAAGAAACTAGCCCAAGTTCACACAGTGCAATTGCTGGTACTTAAATGCAGCAGTCTCTTAACTGTTGTGCTCTATTGCCTCAGAATATGTACTCCTTGAAACAGAGAAATGGATATAGCTGTATTAGGCTGTAGTTGTGTTAATACTAACTGACTTTTTTCAGTATGTCTGTAATACTCTTAATTAAACATGCACTTTAAAAATGTTTGAGTGGGAGGGATTAAAAAACCTCAGGGAAAGGGATGGAAAGCGTGAAGGATAACGAAGGAATCACAACCACCGGTCTATGCCAAAGGGAATTGGCCCATGTGTTGCTCCAGGCTACAAAACTGAAGGACTCACCAGTTCTGACCTGACCCACTGGGAAGCGGGTGCGTGCTCTGTGTGAGCGCAGTGGGGTGGGTATGTGAAGGGACCAGAAGGGCTATCCTGCTTTTGCCTGGGTCTCCCTCTGCAGCTACGATTCAGTAGACAATCAGGTCATCCTGTGGGATCACACAGGGCGTTTTGATGCCGCTAAGTCAAATGTCTGACCCTCTCTGACTCACCTGGGCTCATCTACATTAACATAGTAGGTAACAAGAATTGTGAATTACTGGTCCCAAGGCATGGGCATTATTTTGCATCATATAGGAAAAAATAGAAAGAATACTGGTGTGGTTCTGTTTTCTCAATGAACTCAATTAAAAAAACCATATTGCCTCAAGTCCATACGGGACAGTTGTACCAGTTGTACATATAGCTATATAGCTAAGACTATATTACTTATTAAAGTTCATAGGAACAATGTTGACTAAGATTGCATAATTCATCTCCAGTTACTAAAAAAGATGAGACAATTTGTTGTCAATGCTTCCGGCTGCAATTGGGGAAAAATGAGAATTATAAAATGTGCCCATATTTTAAAAAATACCACTAAGAAAAAAAAAAAGGATTGATTCTGTTACTTTGTCATCTAAATATAAAGCATGTTTCTTTTTTGGCAGAAAAACCAGCAATTCCTGTAATAAAAGTTACCCTGGGGGATATGTAAGAATAACTTAGAAAAACTTGAATAAAAGAATCATAAAGTATTACTTGAAGCTATAGTTGTTGGTCATGAAGATCAGGTTTGACAGGGAATATATCCTTTGGGAAATCCTATTAATTCTTGAAAGCAAATTTTGTGACACCCTGTACAATTGTTGCAGTGTATCTGATGCCAAAAACCTATTTTTATTGAATTTGGGAAACAGCAGTTTCAAATGCCCTGAAATCTACCCTACAGGAAATGCTACTATAGGATCCCAAACATGCAGACAAAAACAAAAACAAAAAGAAAGAAAAGAAAAAAACCCACAAAAAACAAACAAAAAACCCCACAGAAACATCAAAAATCTAAAAGTTCATAAACACTGGATGGATAAAGCATCTGGATTTACAGACATTTTACTTTCAATTTATCCACATGCATACTGAATTTCAAGAAGACACTCTTGAAATCAAGAAGAAATGGGTATGGCTAATCCAATTGCTAAGTAGTTGATAAGATATATTTTGAAAATATTATCTTCTTTGTGAATAATTTGATTTCCTCCTTCCCTCCCAGCCCAATTATCTTTCAATCTTCAGTACAGATAGCTTCTTATTCCAAAATGTGGGTTAAAGTTGTCTCTATTTAAAAAGTGTCTGGTTTCTTATGGACACTGATTCGCTCTGAAAACAGACTATTTCTTATCTCTTTATTAAGTGTACTGATCTCCTCTGAAGCATTTTTAAGTAATTATTATTCTCCACTATCTGATGTCCTAAAGTACACTTATTACAGATATGAAATCAAAATACACCTGTTCATAAAGGACCATTAATGCCTCAAACAGTGACTAGGTTTTATGTGTGATTTCAGCTTTGCATTGTTTCTAACCATTTTGTAGAATCTATCAGACCATGGAATCTTTAAGAAAACTTCAAGACTTCTAAAGCAACACAATTAGGGAAGATGGACTCTGTCTACAAGGTGTTTTCCTGGTGGTCTGTGGTCAGCGGGCTTTGATGATCCCAAAAAGGTGTGCTAGAACTTGCTAGAATTGGAGAAGACATTTTAAGGTCCCGATTAAATAAAATATCTTATGAATTAAGAATATTGGTTAATTTAAGTATTGCATTTCAGAAAGCTTAATCCCCAAAACTAATTATTTCAAAATCTTTCAAAACTGTATCCAGTTCATTGTTCTTAATAATAACAGGATAAGGGTATCCACATACAGCAACAGAAAATATCAACTGCGGTCTCAAACTCATGCCCACAGGAGTCAGATGGATACCATGAAGGGGTGAGTCCAGCCAGACGTTAGATAAGGTGGAAGGTAGGAGGGGAGCTCTAAGGCACATGAAGAACCAGAGAGTTCATGCTCCCCTAATGGCCAAACAAAACACACCCACTGGTCAAATCTGGTTCCTGAAGGACACCAGTCAGAGACCTCCAATGCAGATAATCAAATTGTCCTGTGCCCATCCTGGGATGTCTTTGACCATTAATTTAAAAATTAAGCCTTGACCACAATGATAGTACTTCACACGCAATAGGATGGCTGTAATAAAAAAGATGGACAATAACAAGTGATGGTGAAGATGCAGAGAAATGGAACCCTCATACGCTGCAGGTGGGAATGGAAAATGATGGAGTTGCCTTGGAAAACAGTTAGGCAGTTCTTCAACAAGTAAAACAGAGTTAAACATATCACCAGTGATTCCATTCCTAAGTATATACCCAAGAGAACTGAAAACATACATTCATACAAAACTTGTACATGAATGTTCATAGTAGCATTATTCATAGACAAAAAGTGGAAATAACTCAAATGTCCATCAACTGATGAAGGGATAACAAAATGTGGTATATCCATACAATGAAATACTATTCAGCCATGAAACGAGAAGGAAGTGCATGCTACGACATAGATGAACCTTGAAAACCTTATGCTAATCAAAGAAGCCAGACACAGAAGACCACATATTATATGATTCCGTCTGTATGAAGTGTCCAGAATAGGCAAGTCCATAGAGACAGAATATAGATTAGTAGTTTTCAGGGGCTCAGGAAAGGGAGAAATTAAGGGAGGAAATGATTGCTAATGGTTACTATATAGAGTTGTTTGGGGAAAATGAAGAAAATGTTCTAGAGATAGTGGTGATGGTTGTACAACTCTGCAACTATATTAAACACTATTGAATTGTACACTTTAAAAGAGTGAATTTTATAGTATGTAAATTACATGTTAGTAAAAATAACTAAGCCTTGGTATGAGTTTATTTACTTGCTGATTTTACTTTCTCAAAAGCTTCATGCTGACAAACACAGAATAGCCCCACCCCAAACCCATTACCCATCTTTCAGTTTCTTGATCTTAAATTTTTCATATATGTATATGGTCTCATTTCCATATCTCTTTTTGGCAACATTGAAAACGTTCCATTATCCAGAAGTCACTTTACTTGGAGGTAAACAGGAAAAGAAGAATTTGAGAGGTGGGAATAGAAACAGGAAGCAAGACAAAAAGCTGCAGGAGTTGAAGCTTTCACAATGAGGTCTTGGGAGAAATAGAGGAAGCTGAGGGCAAGTAAACCCAGGCGTGGAGCCGCACTTCTGTGTCTGTGGGAAGGCAGATGCTGTGCTGTGTAAACCAGAGACCAAGGGGCTGTGCCTTGAAGCTCTACTTGGGGCCTGGCTACGAATGTAGAAACCTCTGAAAGTTGACAGCTTAGAGCTGGAAAAACCGAAAAACATCTTGGGATAAAGGGGCAGTCAGAGAACAACTGAGTCTTTCAGTGGGCAGCTCATCTGTGACTCTTCAAAATGACTTTGCAGGCATCTTAAGGAGACATCAAGAGAGAATCCAAGATGTTTCAAGGTTGCTAAGGGCTGGTAAACCAACATTGGTTGTACCGTACCCACTGGCACTAACTTATGATGCATAGCATGCCATAGATGGGCTCTTGGCGTAATAGCGAGTTACGTTTATTGCCTTTAATCTCCATCCTCAGCCCTAATTTTTCTGTAATTCTTAAATTCCCTTATAGAGGGATTTTCATTTGTGGTTGGGAAGGGAATTCTGCACATTTGGTTGAAAGAAGTTCAAAATAGTTAGGTATACCGAGGTTTTACAAGAGCAGACACAGTGATTTTAATTTTAATTTTAAGCTATCAATATGCACTATTATGCATAGACTATCCCACTAAAACCAAAACAAATGAAAACAAAATCTAGACCTTTGTGGAAAAAAAAGGAAATATAAATTATGATAAATTTATATAATGGAATGTTATGCAGCAATTTTTTTATTTTATTATTTTTACTAATGTTTTTATTTGTCAAATTGTAATTATACACATTAATGGGTTATAATATGGCATTTTGATATGTGCATACAATGCAGAATGATTAAATCAAGCTAATTAACATATCGATCAACTCATTTACATATCATTTTTTATGGTGATATATTTGAAATTTACTCTTAGTTATGTGAAATACATAATACATTTTTATTGACTATAGTCACCCTGCTGTTCAATAGATCTCAAGCTCATTTCTCCTGTCTGAAACTTTGTACCTTTTGACTGACAACTCCCCATTCCCTCCCTCTCTGCCCTCCCCTCAACACCCCCACCCCGGCCTCTGGTAACTACCATTCTACTCTATACTTTTATGAGTTTGACTTTTTAAGATTCCACACATTTCTCCTGTCTGAAACTTTGTACCTTTTGACTGACAACTCCCCATTCCCTCCCTCTCTGCCCTCCCCTCAACACCCCCACCCTGGCCTCTGGTAACTACCATTCTACTCTATACTTTTATGAGTTTGACTTTTTAAGATTCCACATATAAGTGAGATCATGCAGTATATGTCTTTCTGTGCCTGGCTTATTTCACACAGCATAATGTCCTCAAGGTTTGTCCACCTTGTCACAAATGACAGAATTTTCTCCTTTTTAAAGGCTGAATAGTACTTAATTGTGTATATATACCACATTTTCATTATCCATTCATCAGTTGATGGACACTTAGGCTGATTCCATGTCTTGGCTATGGTGAATAATGCCGCAGTGAACATGGAAGTGCAGGTATACCATTGACATATTAATTTCAATTCCTTTGGATATATACCCAGAATTAGAAATGTTTGATCATATGGTAGTTCTATTTTTATTTTTTTTTTTGAGGAAACTCCATTCCATTTTCCATAATGCTTGTATAGATTTACATTCTTACCAACAATGTACAAGAGTTCTCTTTTCTCCCCATCCTCACCAAAACTTATCTTTCATCCCATTCTAACAGGTGTGAGGTGATATTTCATTGTGGTTTTAATTTGCAGTTCCCTAATGATTAGTGATGTTGAACATTTTTTCATGTACCTGTTGGCCATTTGTATGTCTTCTTTTGAGAAATATATGTTCAGGTCCTTTACCCATTTTTTAATTGGGATATTTGTTTTCTCGCTATTGAGTTATTTGAGTTTCTTATATATTTTGGATATCAACTCCTTATTTATCAAATGTATGGTTTACAAATATTTTCTCCCATTCTGTGGGTTGTCTCTTTGCTTTGTTAATTGTTTCCTTTTCTGTGCAGAAGGTTTTTAGTTTGACACCATCCCATTTGTCTATTTTTGCTTTTGTTGTCTGTGCTTTTAGGATCATATCCAAAAAATTGTTGCCCAGTGCTATGCCATGGAGCTCTTCCCCTATGTTTTTTTCTAATAGTTTTACAGTTTCAGGTCTTATATTTAAGTCATGAGGTCCATTTTGAATTGATTTTTGTATATGATGTGAGAAAAAGATCAACTTTTATTCTTCTGCAGGGGGATAACCAGTTTTTCCAACACCATTTATTGAAGAGACTGTCTTTTCCCCATTGGGTGTTCTTGACACCTTTGTCAAAAATCAATTCACTGTAAATGCATGGGTTTATTCTGGAATTTCTATCTCATTTCATTGGTCAATGTGTCTGCTTTTATGCCAGAATCATGCTGTTTTGATTATAATTGCTCTATAATATGTTTTGAAATCAGGGAGTGTGATGCCAGCTTTTTTCTTTTTGCTCAAATTGTCTTGGCTATGAGGGGTCTCTTGTGGTTCCATACAAATTTAAGGATTGTTTTCTCTATATCTGTGAAAAATTA
>NW_007731156.1:82578-86142 GCF_000696425.1 Galeopterus variegatus | reverse complement strand
AGAGTTTTCTATATATAAGATCATGTCATCAGTAAATAGAGATAATTTTACTTCTTCCTTTCCTATTTGGATGCCTTTTATTTCTTTCTCTTGCCTAGTATGCAATAATTTTTAAAATGATGTTCACAAAGGTTTTAAAAAGCATGAGGAAATCCATACAACATAACATTAAGCCAGAAAGTAGAATGCCAAATTCTATACATCGTGTGATATTATATCAGAAAAAGTTGAAAATAAAGACTAAAATGTTATGTTAAAGTTTCTAGAGAGTAGAATTACTAATGATTTTTATGTTTCCTTATATTTTTTTTCTAAGTTTTCCAAATTTCTTATGTGCTACTTTTTTAACTCAGAAAAAAAAAGTTTGATTATAAATAAAGTCTCCAAAATCTAAAAGCTGGGTCTGGGAATGCTAAATTTTCCCAGGTGCCAGGTGCCACGAATACATATGGTGGAGCATATGCAAAAAGGATAAGGCAGCATGATTCTGTATTCAGGACATGGAATAGCCTTTATGTCATGAGATCTGCAATATTCAAAGAAAGCTGTTACCTTTTGTTTTCCATGTATGGTCAGATTAAAACTTCATATGGTTAGTCAAGTTACTTCAGCTTTTACATAATCAAATCATTTTTCATAATAGTAGGCAACTGGTCAGCTAGTTTTCTAAAAATTCAATTCCATTTTGCACTGCATATTTAGATATACGAGCCATATCTTAAAATAATTTCCCTGAATGGAAGGTCAACTCTACACCTCTACTCTTCCTGCATTTTATACAGGAGAAAACTGAGGCCCAAAGAAGTTAGACGGCTGGCCCTAGGGCAGAAGTCTGATTAGTATAAGAATGACTAGAACCCAGGAGTCCTGACTTGGCAGCTGACAGTATCTATAGAACAAAAGATGATGACAGGTAAACAATAATTAACATAATTTAAAAGTTAACTTTTCTATTCATTGAAGATTACTTGAAATAACTTGCAATTAAACAAATGCCTACAAAAAAAGACATGTGGTTCTGGTCAGAGATGAAGCTAGGAAAAATTTTAGCAACTATGAGATTATGTGAGTAGGAGATAAAAATGATTACAGGCATCCATGAGCACCAAAGTGCTCCCAATAGATTTGCTTTTTTTGTGGTCCATATGGACAAGTGTGCAATGAGCCTCTTGAATGTGCAGCTCTGTGCAGGGCTCTTTTCCTTGCACTATCTCAATGGAACCATCACAGATTCTCTGTGAGGAAGATCTTATTTCCATCCACACTTTGGAGTTGGGAAAATGTGTTAGGCTCAGAGGTTATGAGAATTTCTCAAGGTCACCCAGCTAAGAAGTGGCCAAACTGGAATTGTCATGTAGACCATGTGACTGTGAGGCCTACACCCTGCTGAACAGAGAGAACAACAGGCCCTGCTGGCTGAGCTCATGGCTTTCCATCACCAACGCCCTGGGTAGGGCACGTTTTGCAACCTGTCTCCACGGTGTCTGCTTGGATGGGCAATAGTCAAAATCCATTTTTTTGATGTTGGAAATAAAAAATGCCTTTGAAAGAGATAAAAATGAAAGATATTTTCAATTTGGTAGAGGGTATGAGTCTGTGTGTATAATTATCACTCGCCCGACTATTCTCACAAATTTCTAGAAACTTCTTCTCCCTCATATGTCATCACTAGTATTTGATCCTGAGGATTTACCCTATAGTTGTTCCACGTGTTTCCTCAGCACCAAAACATAGTGAGACAAATCTAATTTTCTTACTCTGTTTCTAGGTTGACTTCAATTTGAATCATGGTTGAGAAGAGATAAAATGATAATGGTTTGGGAGAAGGTAATCTTATTTCTGCATAAAATACAATATCTTTGAGACTTTTTTTTTTTAATATTGCTTATTCTCTCAGTATTTGTTGTTCTAAACCCCTCCTCTCAGGAAAAAAGTACACTACAGTCTGTCGCATTTAACAGAAGCTGCTTTAAACGTTAAGCTCTTCCTTTTTCCAGTCCTTCTCTTTGGCTAAACAAAGCTCTTTCATTGTGAAAGATCATGATGACCTGGGTGCATTAGTCCATTTTTGTGTTGCTATAACAGAATACCTGAGACTGGGTAATTTATAAAGAACAGAGGTTTATTTGGGACAGCTGCACGGGCCTCAGGCTGCTTCTACTTATGGTGGAAAGTGACAGGCAGCCGGCAGGTACAAGCAGATCACAAGAGGAAGCAAGAGAGAGAGAGAGAGGGGAGGTGCCAGGGTCTTTTTAAACAACCAGTTGTCCTGGGAACTAATAGAGCGAGAACTCACTCATTAATCCCCCCTCCCCCAGGGAGAGCATTAATCCATTCATGAGGGATCCACCCCCATGACTCAACCAGTTTCCAACACTGCCACACTGGGGATCAAATTTCCACGAGTTTTAGGGGGAACAACACATCCAAACTCTGTGAACTCGAGACTGGGTAATTTATAAAGAACAGAGGTTTATTTAGCTCACGATTCTGGGACAGCTGCATCTGGCCCAGGCCTCAGGCTGCTTCTACTCAGGGTGGAAAGTGGCAGCAGCCCGCAGGTACAGGCAGATGAAACAAGAGAGAGAGAGAGGAGGTGCCAGGGTCCTTTAAGCAACAAGCTCTTGTGGGAACTAATAGAGCAAGAACTCACTTACTACCTCCACCAGGGAGAGCATTAATCCATTCACGAGGGATCCACCCCCATCACCCAAACCACTCCCAACACTGCCACATTGGGGATCAGATTTCCACATGAGTTTTGCACATCCGAACTCCATCATTGGGCAAACGAAGTCACCTTGATGTCTGTTTTGACCTGCAGCATCAGCACCACCTAGGATTTTATTATAAATACGTATTCTCAGACCCCACCCCAAACCTATTGAATCAGAAATGCTGGAGACCCACCCAGCCAATTGTATTTTAGAATCCCTGAAGATGATTCTGATGTGCCCTAGGTATGAATACCGTGTCCATATAAGTGATTTCCTTTAAACAAATATTTTAGGTGGTATAGACTAGAGCTCTAAAAGGATCGCTGCGACAGAGTGAACCTGATAATCTAGTTCTTGCATGTTCACTTACTAGGGCTGGCAGATGAAATCCAAGATGCCCAGTTAAATTGGGCATAAATTTCAGATAAACAACAAGTAAGATTCTAGTGTAAGTATGTTCCATACAATTTTTGAGACATACTTAAACTAAAAAAAATTGTTGTTTATCTGAAATTCCAATTCAACTGCATGTCCTGTATTTTTATTTGTTAAATCTGGCAGCCCATTCTTCTACAAGTGGGTTCTGAGAGGTAGGAGTGGCTGCCAGTTGGGCAGGACTGGGAGGCCTCTTGTTTTGAATCTGCAGCAGGGCAAGCTGGGAAGGAAGCGCCATGCGGTTCACACCTGTGCCTTTTATAAGCACTTTGCTGCACGCTGTGATTTGGGAAAACAGTAATTACTTAACTTTACTTGTTTATTTTGTGTCATGGAAATAGAGAACGTCTTTTTCCCCTTTTAACCTAAATAGGACAGTACAAAGTGTCCTCCTCATTAGCTCCTCCAGAGA
>NW_007731156.1:75172-82568 GCF_000696425.1 Galeopterus variegatus | reverse complement strand
TGTGTGTGTGTGTGTGTGTGTGTGTGTGTGTGCATAAGCATAGCTGCATGCTTGGGTTGGGGGGATCCATAAAAGATTAAGAAACTAATGCATACTAGGTTGTTGCTGGTGTCAGGAATTGTGCACGATGCTTTACATGAGAAATATCTCATCTTGATATTATTACAAAAACAATCTTTGAGAAAGGTATGTTGAAGACAAGATTGTTCAGCATGGGTGTCAATATTACCACCCCCGCCCAATGCACATGTGGTTCTTATGAAGCCATCGTCTCCGTCCATCCTGCTTAGGTAAAGACTGTAACTACCTGTATTTATTGCCCAAGCCTTTTCTTCAAGAAGGATGCATGATACTTGTAGAAAAGAGGAAAATTCTGTCCTAAACTGCAAGCAGTTAAATTCTAAGGTTGCCCTGAGGAGGAATCTCCTAACAACAAGCTACTGAAGACTTGAATGATTCCATGAGATGTACTAGGAATTAAGAGAGAGTGAACTGAATGTGGTCTGTGAATTTAATGATCCCACTGAGTATCCTGACCTACAGGTACTAATTATAAAGCACTGTGAAAATCATGGCAAATGTATTCCTTATTAACTAGTTTACATCAGTATGTATTTCTTAACTGGTAGTAGAAATAGTTCATATTTCAAATTTGTTTTCCTAGTATATGTATGTTTTAGCTACTTAGGATTAAGGAGGGAGACATAAATAGTCAAATGCCCACTCCATCCCCTACCTCTGAAATACAAGAGAATTTAAATTTAAATAAGATGGGAGAGTGATTCATGGGTCATCACAGAGTCCTAATGGCCTCTTCTGACCTCCAACCACCACCTCAGGGCAGGTGTGATAGTGGAAAAGAGCCTGCAGTCTCATTTTTTGGCAGTGCCTGATAGCAAGTGGTACATTCTCGTTGAATGACAAATGAGCACATGGCCAGGCAGTGGGATGAGGGGAGGTGCCAGGGTCTTTTTAAACAACCAGTTGTCCTGGGAACTAATAGAGCGAGAACTCACTCATTAATCCCCCCTCCCCCAGGGAGAGCATTAATCCATTCATGAGGGATCCGCGCCCATGACTCAACCAGTTTCCAACACTGCCACACTGGGGATCAAATTTCCACGAGTTTTGGAGGGAACAACACATCCAAACTCTGTGAACCCGAGACTGGGTAATTTATAAAGAACAGAGGTTTATTTGGGACAGCTGCACGGGCCTCAGGCTGCTTCTACTTATGGTGGAAAGTGGCAGGCAGCCGGCAGGTACAAGCAGATCACACGGCGAGAGGAAGCAAGAGAGAGAGAGAAAGGGGAGGTGCCAGGGTCTTTTTAAACAACCAGTTGTCCTGGGAACTAATAGAGCGAGAACTCACTCATTAATCCCCCCTCCCCCAGGGAGAGCATTAATCCATTCATGAGGGATCCGCGCCCATGACTCAACCAGTTTCCAACACTGCCACACTGGGGATCAAATTTCCACGAGTTTTGGAGGGAACAACACATCCAAACTCTGTGAACCCGAGACTGGGTAATTTATAAAGAACAGAGGTTTATTTGGCTTATGATTCTGGGACAGCTCCATCTGGCCCAGGCCTCAGGCTGCTTCTACTCAGGGTGGAAAGTGGCAGCAGCCTGCAGGTACAGGCAGATGAAACAAGAGAGAGAGAGAGGAGGTGCCAGGGTCCTTTAAGCAACAAGCTCTTGTGGGAACTAATAGAGCAAGAACTCACTTACTACCTCCACCCCCCCAGGGAGAGCATTAATCCATTCATGAGGGATCCGTGCCCATGACTCAAGCAGTTTCCAACACTGCCACATTGGGGATCAAATTTCCACGAGTTTTAGGGGGAACAACACATCNTGCAATATTCAAAGAAAGCTGTTACCTTTTGTTTTCCATGTATGGTCAGATTAAAACTTCACATGGTTAGTCAAGTTACTTCAGCTTTTACATAATCAAGTCATTTTTCATAATAGTAGGCAACTGGTCAGCTAGTTTTCTAAAAATTCAATTCCATTTTGCACTGAATATTTAGATATACGAGCCATATCTTAAAATAATTTCCCTGAATGGAAGGTCAACTCTATACCTCTACTCTACCTCCATTTTATACAGGAGAAAACTGAGGCCCAAAGAAGTTAGACGGCTGGCCCTAGGGCAGAAGTCTGATTAGTATAAGAATGACTAGAACCCAGGAGTCCTGACTTGGCAGCTGACAGTATCTATAGAACAAAAGATGATGACAGGTAAACAATAATTAACATAATTTAAAAGTTAACTTTTCTACTCATTGAAGATTACTTGAAATAACTTGCAATTAAACAAATGCCTACCAAAAAAAAGATATGTGGTTCTGCTCAGAGAAGAAGCTAGGAAAAATTTTAGCAACTATGAGATTATGTGAGTAGGAGATAAAAATGATTACAGGCATCCATGAGCACCAAAGTGCTCCCAATAGATTTGCTTTTTTTGTGGTCCATATGGACAAGTGTGCAATGAGCCTCTTGAATGTGCAGCTCTGTGCAGGGCTCTTTTCCTTGCACTATCTCAATGGAACCATCACAGATTCTCTGTGAGGAAGATCTTATTTCCATCCACACTTTGGAGTTGGGAAAATGTGTTAGGCTCAGAGGTTATGAGAATTTCTCAAGGTCACCCAGCTAAGAAGTGGCCAAACTGGAATTGTCATGTAGACCATGTGACTGTGAGGCCTACACCCTGCTGAACAGAGAGAACAACAGGCCCTGCTGGCTGAGCTCATGGCTTTCCATCACCAACGCCCTGGGTAGGGCACGTTTTGCAACCTGTCTCCACGGTGTCTGCTTGGATGGGCAATAGTCAAAATCCATTTTTTTGATGTTGGAAATAAAAAATGCCTTTGAAAGAGATAAAAATGAAAGATATTTTCAATTTGGTAGAGGGTATGAGTCTGTGTGTATAATTATCACTCGCCCGACTATTCTCACAAATTTCTAGAAACTTCTTCTCCCTCATATGTCATCACTAGTATTTGATCCTGAGGATTTACCCTATAGTTGTTCCACGTGTTTCCTCAGCACCAAAACATAGTGAGACAAATCTAATTTTCTTACTCTGTTTCTAGGTTGACTTCAATTTGAATCATGGTTGAGAAGAGATAAAATGATAATGGTTTGGGAGAAGGTAATCTTATTTCTGCATAAAATACAATATCTTTGAGACTTTTTTTTTTTAATATTGCTTATTCTCTCAGTATTTGTTGTTCTAAACCCCTCCTCTCAGGAAAAAAGTACACTACAGTCTGTCGCATTTAACAGAAGCTGCTTTAAACGTTAAGCTCTTCCTTTTTCCAGTCCTTCTCTTTGGCTAAACAAAGCTCTTTCATTGTGAAAGATCATGATGACCTGGGTGCATTAGTCCATTTTTGTGTTGCTATAACAGAATACCTGAGACTGGGTAATTTATAAAGAACAGAGGTTTATTTGGGACAGCTGCACGGGCCTCAGGCTGCTTCTACTTATGGTGGAAAGTGACAGGCAGCCGGCAGGTACAAGCAGATCACAAGAGGAAGCAAGAGAGAGAGAGAGAGGGGAGGTGCCAGGGTCTTTTTAAACAACCAGTTGTCCTGGGAACTAATAGAGCGAGAACTCACTCATTAATCCCCCCTCCCCCAGGGAGAGCATTAATCCATTCATGAGGGATCCACCCCCATGACTCAACCAGTTTCCAACACTGCCACACTGGGGATCAAATTTCCACGAGTTTTAGGGGGAACAACACATCCAAACTCTGTGAACTCGAGACTGGGTAATTTATAAAGAACAGAGGTTTATTTAGCTCACGATTCTGGGACAGCTGCATCTGGCCCAGGCCTCAGGCTGCTTCTACTCAGGGTGGAAAGTGGCAGCAGCCCGCAGGTACAGGCAGATGAAACAAGAGAGAGAGAGAGGAGGTGCCAGGGTCCTTTAAGCAACAAGCTCTTGTGGGAACTAATAGAGCAAGAACTCACTTACTACCTCCACCCCCCCAGGGAGAGCATTAATCCATTCACGAGGGATCCACCCCCATCACCCAAACCACTCCCAACACTGCCACATTGGGGATCAGATTTCCACATGAGTTTTGCACATCCAAACTCCATCACTGGGCAAATGAAGTCACCTTGATGTCTGTTTTGACCTGCAGCATCAGCACCACCTAGGATCTTATTATAAATACGTATTCTCAGACCCCACCCCAAACCTACTGAATCAGAAATGCTGGAGACCCACCCAGCCAATTGTATTTTAAAATCCCTGAAGATGATTCTGATGTGCCCTAGGTATGAATACCGTGTCCATATAAGCGATTTCCTTTGAACAAATATTTTAGGTGGTATAAACTAGAGCTCTAAAAGGATTGCTGCGACAGAGTGAACCTGATAATCTAGTTCTTGCATGTTCACTTACTAGGGCTGGCAGATGAAATCCAAGATGTCCAGTTAAATTGGGCATAAATTTCAGATAAACAACAAAGATTTTAGTGTAAGTATGTTCCATACAATTTTTGAGACATACTTAAACTAAAAAAAATTGTTGTTTATCTGAAATTCCAATTCAACTGCATGTCCTGTATTTTTATTTGTTAAATCTGGCAGCCCATTCTTCTACAAGTGGGTTCTGAGAGGTAGGAGTGGCTGCCAGTTGGGCAGGACTGGGAGGCCTCTTGTTTTGAATCTGCAGCAGGGCAAGCTGGGAAGGAAGCTCCATGCAGTTCACACCTGTGCCTTTTATAAGCACTTTGCTGCACGCTGTGATTTGGGAAAACAGTAATTACTTAACTTTACTTGTTTATTTTGTGTCATGGAAATAGAGAACGTCTTTTTCCCCTTTTAACCTAAATAGGACAGTACAAAGTGTCCTCCTCATTAGCTCCTCCAGAGATTTCAGAAAATCAGGCAAAGTGAAACAAAGTAAGATTGAGGTTGGTGAGGATGATTTGTAAAGAGCAGAACTGCAGTCAGCAAAGTGGGACTAAGTTTTTGGTCAAGTTGTGTGTGTATGTGTGTGCATGTTGGGAAGGGGGAGGTTGTGTGTGTGTGTGTGTGTGTGTGTGTGTGTGCATAAGCATAGCTGCATGCTTGGGTTGGGGGGATCCATAAAAGATTAAGAAACTAATGCATACTAGGTTGCTGCTGGTGTCAGGAATTGTGCATGATGCTTTACATGAGAAATATCTCATCATGATATTATTACAAAAACATTCTTTGAGAAAGGTATGTTGAAGACAAGATTGTTCAGCATGGGTGTCAATATTACCACCCCCGCCCAATGCACATGTGGTTCTTATGAAGCCATCATCTCCGTCCATCCTGCTTAGGTAAAGACTGTAACTACCTGTATTTATTGCCCATGCTTTTCTTCAAGAAGAATGCATGATACTTGTAGAAAAGAGGAAAATTCTGTCCTAAACTGCAAGCAGTTAAATTCTAAGGTTGCCCTGAGAAGGAATCTCCTAACAACAAGCTACTGAAGACTTGAATGATTCAATGAGATGTAGTAGGAGTCAAGAGAGAGTGAACTGAATGTGGTCTTGAATTTAATGATCCCACTGAGTATCCTGACCTACAGGTACTAATTATAAAGCACTGTGAAAATCATGGCAAATGTATTCCTTATTAACTAGTTTATATCAGTATGTATTTCTTAACTGGTAGTAGAAATAGTTCATATTTCAAATTTGTTTTCCTAGTATATGTATGTTTTAGCTACTTAGGATTAAGGAGGGAGACATAAATAGTCAAATGCCCACTCCATCCCCTACCTCTGAAATACAAGAGAATTTAAATTTAAATAAGATGGGAGAGTGATTCATGGGTCATCACAGAGTCCTAATGGCCTCTTCTGACCTCCAACCACCACCTCAGGGCAGGTGTGATAGTGGAAAAGAGCCTGCAGTCTCATTTTTTGGCAGTGCCTGATAGCAAGTGGTACATTCTCGTTGAATGACAAATGAGCACATGGCCAGGCAGTGGGATCAGGGGCAGTGAGAGATCAGAGAGGGTTTAAGAAGGGAGAGCATGGCTTGGGCCTGAGAGGTCTGGATGGACTTGATTTAAGGAGGGGCAGGTCAGAGCTCCTAAAACCATTTGCCACTTCCCATAAAATTTAACCAATATATTTTATCTGTCTTCAAAGCACCCTCCCAAGCAATTAGTTTAGCTGCAATTTGGGGATCGCTGACATAGCTCCCACAGTTTTTTACTAGCCATTAAATAAGCAGCTGTTTTTGGAGACTTTTTCCCCTAAACTAATTCAAATTTAGGAATCACTTTTATGGGCACTCAAATTGTTCTAGTTATTTCTCCTTCCCTATCAAAGATGCTGTTTTCGTGATTTCTAACTGAGAGACAAAGGATTGCTTGACATGATGATCTCATTTCCTTTACTGGGTCTAGATATAACTCAGTTTAATCTGCTGAAGGCAGTAGGAGAAGTGAAAACAATCTAAAGTTCAGGAAAGTATATCTGTCCAATAGTACAGATGCTTAACATTAGCATCTCACATTTTCACTTAGTGGACATCCACAATTATTTGCTTAACAGATACATATTACATGCTTTTTCAAGCCTGGTGCTGAAATGTGGTCATGAGCTGCTGACAAACCAGAGCAGGATATGCATGTCAACCTTACTTAGAACTTAGAAGTAGTTCATATTTTGAATTTGCTTTTCTAGTATATGTATGCGTTAGCTACTTAGGATTAAGGAGAGAGACATAAACAGTCAAATGCCCACTCCAGTCCCTACCTCTGAAATAGAAGAGGATTTAAATTTGAATAAGATGGGAGAGTGATTCATGGGTCATTGCAGATTCCAAGTGGCCTCTTCGATCCTCCAACCATTACATTAAAAAAAAGTCCTTACATCAGAGGACTTTGATATGGAGATGCTCCCTAAACTCAAAGTTTTCAGAAAGCTTGCAGAATGTAATTTACTCTTTAGCTTCTTGCATTTTACTAAATCAAGATACATTGGTATTTAGAATTAATTGGAAATGAAATTAGTGATAAAATTGATAGATTTTTTTATTTCTATATTTGCCTTCTGTATCAATAACAGCCTAGAAGTACTATGTATGCATGGCTGTAAATGGATTTGTGTGTATATATAAATGCATGTAAGTGCATATGTATATGCGTTTGTAATGCTCTGGCACATTGCATTTGCTCAAGAAATAGCAACCAGTATTATTACTAAATACAGCAAAATCCCATTATGATGTGGTAAGTTGAAGTCAAAAAATCCAAATATGCAGTTACTTTGTTGTACAATGAATAAAACAAACCAAAACAAAATGATATGTTTATCTGGTCTGTAATGTCTTCAAAAAACCCACAAAATAAAATAAAGAGTGAAATTTCCATCATACTTACAGA
>NW_007731156.1:72743-74995 GCF_000696425.1 Galeopterus variegatus | reverse complement strand
CCTTACATCAGAGGACTTTGATATGGAGATGCTCCCTAAACTCAAAGTTTTCAGAAAGCTTACAGAATGTAATTTACTCTTTAGCTTCTTGCATTTTACTAAATCAAGATACATTGGTATTTAGAATTAATTGGAAATGAAATTGGTGATAAAATTGATAGATTTTTTTATTTCTATATTTGCCTTCTGTATCAATAACAGCCTAGAAGTACTATGTATGCATGGCTGTAAATGGATTTGTGTGTATATATAAATGCATGTAAGTGCATATGTATACGCGTTTGTAATGCTCTGGCACATTGCATTTGCTCAAGAAATAGTAACCAGTATTATTACTAAATACAGCAAAATCCCATTATGATGTGGTAAGTTGAAGTCAAAAAATCCAAATATGCGGTTACTTTGTTGTACAATGAATAAAACAAACCAAAACAAAATGATATGTTTATCTGGTCTATAATGTCTTCAAAAAACCCACAAAATAAAATAAAGAGTGAAATTTCCATCATACTTACAGACCATAGTGTAAACTAAGACAGTTCCAAAGAGGCATCACTTCTTCCTGCATTTAAAAATGGGGGTGGGGGGCAAACTAGAGCCAATACCAATTGCATTACATGAGAACAGACATAATTACAGGCGTTTATATTGTTTTGTGATTAGTTGAAAATTATGATCCATGATATATGTTAGCTGGTAAACCAGATCATTCAAATAACTAATTATCTCATTTCTCAAAAATTAAATACAAATGAAAAATTTACTCTGACTTTATTAAAAGTTTATTCTCATTTGTGTCCCTTAGGCTATATCAATATGACATCTTTAAAACTGGCTGAAAAGTAAAAAAAAATTCATTTAAAGAGAAAAAAAATATTTTCAGGCCATCAGTGTAGTTAGACCAACCATGGCATAGGTAATTATGGCCAGAGTTGACTATCTCATTGTAACTGGGGTCCTCCAAATGCAGACAAAAATTCTCAATGGCATAAATGACAACGGCCAGTTGACACTAAAAAGTTTTCTTACCCAGAATCAGAATAGGGTGGGTATGTTATAGTGTGACATAAGGGGACCTTCTTTTTATTTGGTTGATATAACCCAAAGAAAAGTTTTTGTTTTCTTAAATATGGGTATTTATCTTTGAAAAACCAGATGAGGGGCTCTACTTAAATATCACTTATGATGCTGTTTCAGTGAGAAGAAAAAGAAAAAAAAAAGCACTGCATAAACAGTTGCCGATGCTGATTAAAATCAGTATTATATACAAATTAAAACTATTGACCATTTAGGGGAACAATTACAAAGCTCCATAATGCACTAGCACAGAATTCCATCAGTGTTTTCTGCCTGAGCCAAAGCAAAATGATTCTCTTTTGATTCCTACAGCTCATTAATTTCCAAGCTGGGTTATTAAGGATGATAATGTTTGGTTTTTCAGTGTGTTGGGCTCTCCTCTCTTTTTGGTTTTTAAAGAGTAAATGGACATTTTACATCCAGGACATGGATAGCAATTTCATAACTCTGTCTTTAGTACATTATATTTGACCTTGAGGAACAAACCCCAGCCCGAGCCTTCCCTTTCGGCCCAGAAGCAGAGTTCTCAAAATTAACCTTTGGTTCCACAGAAATTTCAGGAAATTCTTTCTCCCCTTCTCCCTCATCCTTCCTGGATAGCCAAACTTTCCCTGCATTATCTCAAATGTCTAAGTTTATGTGTCTAAAAGGCATGTAGGGAATGAGACAGGACCAGGAGCCAGCCTGCCTGGGGGCAGATCCCCAGCGACCCACTTACTTCTTGGAATGACTTTGAATAATTATTTCATCTCTGAGGTTTAGTTCCTTCATTTATGAAATAAGAATAACACACATAGTACCAGGCACATAGAGAGTATTTAATAAATAATACTTGGGGGGGGGGCATTTTGGAAGTTTCTGGAAGTAATTCCAGAAGGGCTGCATTTTAGTGAAGTAGAAAAAGCCTTGTTTTGGGAATCTAAAGTGATTGGTTGTGAGATATTCGACCACTTACTAAACATCTCTGATCACTTATTTTCTCCTAGGTAAATGGGGAATATGATTGCTTTATGGGCTTGTCATGAGGAGGAAATAAAGTAATATACTTGTGGGAAGCATTGTTGAAAGAATATGGACTTTGGCCTCCAGTGGAGGGTTTGAATCCTGGCTCTTCCTCTTATTAGCTCTGTGATCTTGAGCAGTTGCTCTCTTTCTGTCTCTGGATTTGTAAAACA